>NC_058146.1:6585066-6832566 GCF_011075055.1 Mangifera indica
TAATTAGATTACAAAAAAAATAATACCCTTTATAGTTAATGATGTAAGAGGAAAAAAAACTATCATAAGAGTGAAGAAAAATTGTGTTCTATGTTACAAATGAGGTAAGAAATTAATAATAAAAATACTTTAGAATGTTGCCTTGAATGTGAAAATTCTTATATTTTTAATCTCTTTGTTGACAATTTCTCATCACAGATCCGCCTTTAATGTTCCTGAACCTTACAGCTTTAATCTTTTTTTTTTGTAATATTTTATGTTATCTCTTTAGACAAACAATGAGAAAGAACAGAGTTCTTTTACTATAGTTTGTATTTTTAACTTCTCTCACTCTATCTCTACAGTGTTTATGTGATCCGAAAATTCTGTGTTGTGTGCTCAAGTTTCCATTCTGCATGCAAGATTTCAGGTGGGTATTTTGAGGAGTAGCCATTGGAAGTGAAATGAAGCTCCTTTATAACCAGCTTTTGTTTTGTGTGGTTGTTTTCAAATGGTTGTGCTGTTTTACTCACAACCATTTTGTTGCAACAGAAACAAAACCACAGGTCTAGAATGAGAATTCAGCTTGTTTTGTCACTGGTTTTCTTAGTTTTGACACCTGTTTTAAGTGTCACTGATCCTGGAGATGTTGATATCCTGAACCAGTTCAAGAAGAACTTGGAGAATCCAGAGCTCTTGCAGTGGCCTGAAAATGGTGACCCTTGTGGCCCTCCAAGTTGGAAACATGTGTTCTGTGCTAATTCAAGGGTTACTCAGATTCAAGTTCAGAGTGTTGGGTTGAAAGGTCCTTTGCCTCAGAACCTGAACCAGCTTTCCAAGCTAGAAAATCTTGGTTTGCAGAAGAATCAGTTTAATGGGAAGTTGCCAAGTTTTGGGGGCTTATCAAGTCTGAAGTTTGCATATTTAGACAAGAATGAATTTGATTCCATTCCTGCAGATTTCTTTGATGGTCTTGTGAGTTTGGAGAGCTTGGCATTGGATGATAACAATTTTAATGCTACTACAGGGTGGTCTTTTCCTGAGGGGTTGAAAGATTCAGTACAATTGTCTAATCTCTCTTGTATGAATTGTAATTTGGTTGGCCATTTGCCAGATTTTCTTGGAGGGCTTTCTTCTTTGCGAAACTTGAAACTTTCAGGAAATAGTTTGTCAGGTGAAATTCCAGGGAGCTTTAAAGACTTGAACTTGGTGAATCTTTGGCTGAATGATCAGCAAGGTGGTGGACTGAGTGGTCCAACTGATGTGGTGGCCAATATTGTTTCACTTCAGACTCTTTGGCTTCATGGGAACCAGTTCATAGGAAAAATTCCAGAAAATATTGGTAATATAACTGCCTTGAAAGATCTTAATTTAAATAGTAACAAACTTGTTGGCCTTATTCCTCCAAGCTTAGCAAGTATGCCATTAGACAATTTAGATTTGAACAATAACATGTTAATGGGTCCAATCCCTGAGTTTAGTGCAAATAAGTCTTCTTTTAGTTCAAATCCATTCTGTCTACCGACTCCAGGGCCTTGCGCCCCGGAAGTTATGGCTCTTATCGAGATCCTTGATGGGTTAAATTACCCTCAGAGGCTTGTTGCTTCATGGTCTGGCAATAATCCTTGCACATGGTTTGGATTGGGTTGTGATCACAATAATAAGGTTAATGTTTTGAATTTGCCTGGTAGTAATCTTAGTGGCACACTGAGTCCTTCAGTTGCAAAG
The DNA here is from genome assembly GCF_011075055.1 of Mangifera indica. Classification (NCBI taxonomy): domain Eukaryota; kingdom Viridiplantae; phylum Streptophyta; class Magnoliopsida; order Sapindales; family Anacardiaceae; genus Mangifera; species Mangifera indica. The sequence continues at coordinate 6,586,774 of NC_058146.1, forward strand.
TTAGATTCTCTTACTCAGATTAGACTTCAGTCTAATAATCTTAGGGGTGCTATTCCAATGAACTGGACTAGTTTGAAATCTTTAGCATTGTTGGATCTCAGTAGAAACAACATTTCCCCTCCGCTGCCTAAATTCAGTGATTCTGTGCATCTAGTAATGGAAGGGAATCCTTTATCGAATATGAATCAGTCCAGGACAATTCCCGGAGGTAGTCCATCCAGGAGTTCAGGTTTATCTGACGACCCATCTGCTCCAACCAAAGGCTCAAATTCTGGTGCTGTAACTTCTTCAGTTGAACCAACCAAACCAAAAAGCTCCAAAAGAGCTGTTTTGGTAGCAATTGTAGCTCCGGTTGTTAGTGTTGCAGTTGTTGTTCTTCTGGCAGTTCCTCTATACACCTATTGCCGTAAGAACAGAAAAGACACCTTGCAGGCTCCAAGTTCTCTTGTAATTTACCCAAGAGATCCATCTGATTCAGATAATATGGTTAAGATTGTTGTTGCTAATGAAAGCACTTCAACAGTAACTGGGAGTGGTTCTGCTAGTATAAGCAGTAGTGGGATTGGTGACTCTCATGTCAGTGAAGCTGGAAATCTGGTAATATCAGTTCAAGTTCTTCGAAATGTGACTAAGAATTTTGCTTCAGAGAATGAGCTCGGCCGTGGAGGTTTCGGTGTAGTTTACAAGGGAGAGCTGGATGATGGAACTAAAATAGCTGTGAAAAGAATGGAAGCTGGTGTCATTAGCAGCAAAGCCCTGGATGAGTTCCAGGCTGAGATAGCTGTTCTTTCAGAGGTCCGACATCGTCACTTGGTATCTTTGTTGGGTTATTCCATTGAAGGCTACGAGAGAATTCTTGTTTATGAGTATATGCCTCAAGGAGCTCTAAGTAAGCATCTGTTCCACTGGAAGAGCTTAAACTTGGAGCCTCTCTCTTGGAAAAGGAGGCTAAATATTGCCTTAGATGTTGCCAGAGGGATGGAGTATCTTCACACTCTAGCTCACCAGAGTTTCATACATAGAGATCTTAAATCTTCAAATATCTTACTTGGGGATGATTTCAGAGCAAAAGTTTCGGACTTTGGGTTGGTGAAACTTGCTCCCGATGGTGAGAAATCTATCGTCACAAGGCTTGCTGGGACTTTCGGATACTTGGCACCAGAATATGCTGGTAACCATTTTTTTAAGTCCTCTTTTCATGTCTTAAACTGGTACTTGATATAGATAGCTGTTATTTTGTTTAATATCTTGACAAATATGTACGTACTGCCAGAATATGCTGGTGAGAAATCAGTAATGTTTTTAGACTTACAAGAGTAATCGCCATATGCTCCACAAAAGTATCAGAACTTTTCTAAAACAACTTAAATTGCATATACAGAAACAGGTTAACAGCCTCAGGCAATAATTCACCGAGCTTGGTAGCCAACCACATCAGAAGGATAAGAATGTCTAGATGTATTTTTCTTAATTTGGTAAAATATAGGAATATTTATGTGATTATCTAATTTCCTTATCGTCCAATTTTATTTAGGATAGTATTGTACTAAAACTAACTTTCATGTTCTAATTGAATTTAGTGACAGGAAAGATCACAACAAAAGCTGATGTTTTCAGTTTTGGGGTTGTGTTAATGGAGCTCTTGACAGGATTGATGGCTCTTGATGAGGACAGGCCCGAGGAAAGCCAGTACTTGGCTGCATGGTTCTGGAACATAAAATCAGACAAAGAGAAGCTGAGGGCTGTTATTGACAGGGCCTTAGATGTGAAAGATGAAACATTTGAAAGTATCTGCACTATTGCTGAACTTGCTGGACACTGCACCACAAGGGAACCCAGTCAACGGCCAGACATGGGGCATGCCGTGAATATACTAGCACCACTTGTTGAAAAATGGAAACCATTGTATGATGATCCAGAAGATTATTGTGGCATCGATTACAGCCTACCCTTGAACCAAATGGTGAAGGACTGGCAGGAAGCTGAAGCGAAGGACATAAGTTATATGGACCTAGAAGACAGCAAAGGTAGTATCCCAACAAGACGAACTGGTGTTGCAGAATCTTTCACTTCTGCCGATGGTCGGTAAAAAAGGTATTTTGATGGCTTTCCTAGACACAATACTTCTTTCGGTAGTTGTAGATATAACATAATTCCATTCTTCCTGTTTGAGAATTCAATGTCAATATGTTGTTGTAGTGTTGATTAAGATGGAGACTTTAGATATTCTGTTGTGAGAATTTACATGCAATACTGATGTTGATAGGGAGCTCCGATGAATGAGAAGTGTTTATCAACTGTAAATTCATTCCTATATCCCGCATTGCCTCTTCATGAACTTCACAAAGTTTAACTTTTGATTGAAACATTCTGCAAGTCATATGAACTCGTCAACTTTCACCTAATTTTCCAACAGCTTTAACTGTTTTTAGTACTTTTCACCTGTAAAGCTAGGTGCTTGTTTTTTATAAGGTTCCTTATTTTATTTTAACAAGAAAAGAGAATGAAAATGTGTAGAGATTCATTTTCAGAAGTGGAGCCTAGGTCACATGTTCTCCCACCAGCTTAATTCCAAGTAAATGGGACCATTTCACCGAATCACCAGGCATTTCTTAGTAGTTACATTGGGCAGAGGGCAATTGATCTTGGCATTATCACATTATGCTTTCTGATATGTCGTTAGTGGGACTACCTTATTTTTAATGACTAAAATGCCACTCCTACGTGGATAGGATAGTGGGTTGTATCATCTAGGGTTTAATGTGACCCATTATGTATACTTATTAGTAGGTTGGGTTGATCCATTAAAAATGACATGTTTACGGCGTGACCCAACCCCCCTGAGCTTTGCTGGGTCAGGCCTTAGTAGGCTTTTGCGGTCCAACTTGCCAAACAATTTTTGAATGTATTATTAATTATTTAAAATTAATAATGTACTTATATTTCTTTATATTCGAAATGAACCGACTTTAAATTTTTACTTAAAATATCTTACTTATGATGAAGGATAATTGTTCTTATATGATAGAAAATATAATAAATCATACTTAAAAAACAAAATTAATCATAAAATTTATAAGACTCAATATAAATTTGTGATACTCTTTTAATCATTTTCAACATTTTTTGCCAATTTTATTATATTTTAAATGAAAAAAGATAATCAAATAACTGATATGAATTCATTCGAATTAACTCAAATGAGAAGGAAAAATAATAAATACTATATGAGAAACCAAGAGTAAAATCAAACATCTTATTCCCATTCTCTAATTTAAGAAATTCAGATGAAATAACGATAAAGCAAATCCGGTGCGCATTGTTCACTTTTGCCTCTCTTCCTAACACGTACTTCAGTTTTTTGCGCCATTGAAAGGAGATTCAAATTTCAAATCATGTTCAGAAAATCAAAATGTGTGAAATGCTACGAACTTGAAACATAAGCCAGAGAGGCTTCGAGGTGCAGGTTTGGAAAACACGAGACAACTCGTCTCTCTCTGGGAAGACAAGTCAACTTCATCTGGGAAGACAAGTCAACTTTATCTGGGAAGACGATCATTTTCCCAGACAACATCTTTTGACATCGGATAGGTTGGGGTAAAGTTGAGACGGGCTGTCGGAGGAAGGAAAACCATCGGGAGGAAGAGAATATTGTTAATGTTTAGTTATTATTATGATTTATTTATTTTTTAATAAATATGAAGAACTAGAAGTGAATAATTTTTATTAGATTCAAACCGTAAACAAAACCATATTTTTTCAGTTTAGTTTAGTTGGATTTATTATTTTTTCAAACCGTTTTTTTTAGTTCGGTTTGAAAAATGTCTTAACCACACCAAAATGGACTGCACACCCCTACAAAGCTATATTAAAAAAACCCCAATTTTTCCTTCTAAATCCTTAACCTCCCTACCTTGCAGGATTCACACTCTACCAGCCAGACACGTTCTTCAATTTGAAGTTTGCTGTCCAAGCTTTTGCAGTACGCCCAAGCCTTCTTCAATCTCCAGTCAAAGAATCATCGGTGGAGTTCAGTCCTCGTTCTGTTTTTCCAGAAATTGTATGCGTGTTGAGTCTGAAGCTTATGCTGTTTGTCAGGTTTTTCAGAAGGGGTGATTTTACAAGCGTTTAAAATTGTGGGGATAGGCCTGAAATAAGCCCGAAATTTGGTGAAATTTAATGATTTTTACTGAAAAAGAAAATTGAGGCTTGAATGAATAGACCGAAAGCCCAAGCCCAGAAGTTTTTTGGCCTGGGCATTAACAGATCAGACCAGTTCAATAGGCGCGATTGAGAGGCCTAGTACCCAAACAAAAGGATTGAATTATGTTCCATAAACCCTTTAGGGGGATTATAATTTGCCCATTTTTTAAAATAAAAATTAAATCTGCCAAATCCCCAGCCCAAATCAATTTCTTCAAGGTTGCGAAAGATTGTGTTATATTCTCCTCTTTCAATTATTGACTGAAACCGCAACAAAAAAGATAAAAATTACATCCCTATATTGTACAGGAGTACATAATGGCCCGTTCTAAGGCTTCATCCAAGAAGCAGCAGAAGCCGCAAAAGCAACGCGGTGTTGATTTCAAAGTAACCATGAACTTTTACTCTTTGTTTTCTTGTTTTAGTATTGATTATTTTATGATTTTTTTTATTTTTTTATTTGTAGAAAATCAAGAGAAAGCTTGGCAGGAAGCTGCCGCCACCCAAGAATTCTACAAATACTGAGATTAAATCCAAAGGTGAAGAGTATGTCATGTCAAACTTGAGTTATCAGTTGTATTTTTTATTTTTCTACAATTTTTTATTATTTTTATTTTGTATGAACCGAGTAATGAACACTAGGGATGACAATTTACCTGTGTTGTGAGCAGCTATTATACTTCCAGAGCAAAGTTTGGCGTCAGAGAAGGTGGGATTAGCTGTTAGCAAGAAGGGCTTGACTTTGAAAGAGCTTCTTCAGCAAACATCCCATCACAATGCAAAAGTTCGGAAAGGTGTTCTAGTTCAGTTTTGCTGTATGCATGGCTTAAATAATTAAAATTAAGGATATGAGGATGTTGATGTTGATTTGATAATGGCAAATAATGCACCATTTCATCATTTAGAAGTAGAAAAATGTTGGGTTTTAGTTACTTTGGATTAAAATATATGTGGACATTGGATTAGCTATGTCTGAGGCGAATATTTTTTCACATAAGAAAAAAGGTAATCAGCTTTCCTGCTGTAAGATTGATGCTTGGAAATGAGTTATCCATTGGTTTATCTATTCTGTTGGGCTTTGTGATTTATAAATGTCCTGTTCTTGTAGAATGCTTCTTTGTTATTATTTTGCAAAATAGTGTTTAAGATAATTCTTTCGAAGTGTGCTATAACCTTTTTATTGCTCTTTATTGATTTTGCATTTTAGGCTATTAGCATCAATAACAACTATATTCCTCTTTATAGAAGTGGCAATATTGCTGTTGACATAAATTATTTCTTCTTGAAGATGCATTGATGGGAATTAAGGATTTATTTCAAAAGCATCCAGGAGAGTTAAGGTTGCACAGATATGCAGCTATGGAGAAGTTACGAGAACGTGTCTGTGATGATGACAAACTTGTCAGAGAAACACTATATCAATTATTTAAGACTGTGATATTTCCTGGATGCAAAGAGGTAACTCTTCATTTCATGTATTTGTTTGAATAGATCAGAATTGATCAGGTTGCTACTGACTCACAATTACATCCGTAGTAATATTCTCTGAGTTATGCTTCTGGACACCCAAATGGCACCCTAATTTTTCCCTATTCTGATCCATTTGTTTCTGCTCTAATTAGTCTGCTTTGTATTCTTTTTATCACCCATTACCTGTATCTGTACGATGTGTTACACCTTCTATGTGATTGCAATTCTGTATCTTTTTTGTTCATGTCATCATGGACATTTGGTGAGCAGTGTTTAACTTTGGTCCTCATTATAGATGTTTTTTCATCATCATTACTATTTTTGTTGTATGCAATACTTCTAGAATCAACAATATCTTCAATTCTCTAATGGTTGTCTGTTTCTTGTCCAGGATACTCAAAGACCTTTTATTTCCTTGATGATGGCCTATATTTTCAATGCAATGACGAATTTAGCAATTGATGTTCGGTTGATGGCTTTCAAGTTTTCTGATCTTGTTGTGCAGTACTATCCACCTTCCTTTTTTTTGTATGCTGAAAAGGTACTCAATGTCATTATTCATGTTGTCAATCTTTCAATGTGAAGATTTTAATGGAATTTAATCCTTTTGGTACAATCTTAGATAGCCTTTCTGGGAGGCTATATTTTCGTGTCATCATGTTTTGGACTCTTGTGTCACTATTATAGGTGTTTGAAAAGAAGTTGCATGCTTTTTTCCTATTCATTTCTCTCATATTTCTGAAATGTCTGCATATTGTTGTTTAAGAAAAGGGTAATAAAATGCATAACAACTTAATGAGCTTGCTTATAGTGCTTGGTTGTTGTTTTACAAAACTGGGCTTTATGATGGTTTATGTATTCTGCATTGACGGAATTTTTCCTTTTAAATATATTAATTAGATTTGTTTTTGTTTTTGGATGTTGATGCTATTTAGTTTTTTCTCTGGGGAAAAGGGAAAATATTGTTTATTTTTTAAATTTATAATCTTTTTTCATTTTTATGCAATTGTATTTTTGGTTGTCATTGAAATTAAATGCCCTTTTTGATACTTCTCTAGTTAATATTTGTGTATTATAGACAAATATACTCTTACATATAATACATATAGTGTCGGCATATACATTGGTCAAATTCCTATATATATATATGTATATATTAGTGATTCTCTAGTCAAGATGTTTTCTTATTAATGGTGTCAGGGCAATGTTTGATCACTCTTGGATTTGATACGTAAATTATCATTTAACAGTGAGTGAATCTTATGAAATTTATTTAAGGATGGTCCTAGCTAGAGAATTTTTCTATATATATATATATAATATTCTTTCAGCTGGCTGGGCCGGTGCTCATTTTTTCACTAATAAGACAAAAATTAATATTCTAGTACTAATTTGGTTGTTTTTCATCATACTGACACTGCTGGATTTTCTTTTCACTTTGCTGCTGCATTTATTTCTTCCGGTTGTGCCCACAACTTGTTGTTTCATTATTAACTTGTTGTTTTTCAAATATGATTCTATTTAGTCTATTATTTTTCATAGTTGACATCCTAATGAAGGAAAAATTATTTTTTCCTGTTATGGTTCTGGGGCCTTAATGGTTTATAGTTTGAGAGATACTTTATATTCTTTTAGATAATATTTTGGAGCCCTGCTTAGGTTCTCAGGATGGCTTGATGTTCTCCAACTTTATATCTTCTTTTGATTCAATGTAATTATCTTTTTTTCTTGGTATATATATGCTGCAAGTTTTACGGTTTGATTGTTTCACCAACAGATTCTCCAAAATTATAAGGATATTCTTCAGAAAAACCAATTATACTTACAAGATATGGGCAAGCTCAAGAGCGCTCTTGCTGGGTTGGTACACTGCTTGTCACTCTTGCCATGCGAAACAAGTCAAGGCTTGTGTGAAAAGGTACTGTCAATTTGTCAGTCAAACAAAACTGTAGTACACATCTCTGCTCTCTCATTCTTCTTCTTCTCGATAGAAGCCAATGTTATGGTAAAATTATGAGGAGTCCATTGCATCTTCAAACATATTTATTATTCCATCCTACTTCATAAATCTTTTATTACTAGTTTCTCGTAATGTTTATGCATTTTGTGTGTGTAATATTAGCATTTGGGATGGTGATTTTTTCATTTAAATTGAAGTGAGAAGGATTCTAGACCAAAGACATTGAGTTCTTTTTGCAAGTTAACATATAATTTCTGAAGAGCTAATTTAGAATCTTCTTGAAGAGTGTGACCTTTCCTCCGGATTTTCAGTTCTTTTCAAGTACAGTAATTTAAGAATTTACATTGATGTATTATAGTCATCAAAGTCCTTATTTGCTTGCTGATTGTCAAGTCTTTTGCCTTCTTAGCACTTAATAATTAAAGCTCTTTCACTTAATCTCATAGAATATTGCTGGAGAAGGAATATTGCATTCTTTTGAGTCTGAACTACCTACAGAAGTTTCAAGTAAGTGAAAGCACATTTTACCTTATCCCTTCTCTCTTTGCTTTTTGTTTTTACTGTGATGGTATGGTCTTGAAGTTCTGCAGTCAGCATTAAATCAAGCAGTTTTCTGGAGTTTAGTTATGTTAACTGGTTGTAAGGCTTAAGCTTAGGGAGTATCTTCTGTCATATTGCTTTCTCTCTATCCTGTGTTGCTTTTAGTTGTATTACTTGGTTGTGGTGTAATTTTAGTGATAACATTGAATAAGTTCATAATCGTGCATTGATGATAACATCATTTGTTTGTATTTTACTTTGTTATTCTTGATTTTGACAAGTCGTACCATACTTTTTACCTTCAAATTTTGTTAGTTTCCTCTAAAAACAAATGTCTTGCATGTGGTCTTGTTATCTAGTGAAGGAGAAAGTGATTTCTACATCTGAAAGTTATTTTTTTAATGGCATAAGTTTTGTTGTAAGTATAAAATAATCATGATACCTTCTTCCTTATTGTCTTTTTGCTTTCCAATTTTTATTATTTTGGGTTGGTGAAAGATATGTTTCTGTTGTCACATCTTCTGCATTTTTGTGTGTAGGGTTTTCTTCCATCACAAAGAAACTAAAGGATCTTGTTCCAGTTTTAGTCAGCTGTTTCCAAGAATTTGTTCCGTTGGTTCATGGCATGACATCACTGGATGCACAATCATTTGATTGTATGCATTTTATACTTCAAAGCATAGATCTAGCATTTAGATTTTTTGTTTATGGAACCCACCAGGGTAAACCAGCGTTACAACCTTCTTGTGGAGGACCTGATGCAGCAATATTGGATCAAACTATATTGTCGGTATTGTTGAAAAAGTTATTCAGTGTATTTCCTCTAAATCCAATGCATCACCTTTCTGATAAGGTATTACCTATTATAAATTTTGTAATATCTATTGTTGTTTCTGATTGACCATTTCTTATACACTTTGCTTCATATTGGTATTGCAGTTTACTTCTATTTTATATCAAAACCCTCTTTCCTATCCCTCTTTATAGTCTTGCAATTATGGAAGTATATATGCCCAGCTTTCATTTCTAAGTTGCATTATTTTGTCATGCTGTTGAACTATGGGCTTGATCGTTGCTTCTAAGCTCATAGATCCTCCATATTTTGCAGTCCCACATTCTCTCATATTTGCCATAATTTTCTTTTCTTTTTTCTATGAGGGGTGTTACATTCCAAAGCTAGCTTGAAATTTTTAATTTATTGCTCTTGCATTAAGAGATATCTCTAATTTTTTTCTTTACACTTGGCAGGTTGATGATAGATACTTTGTCTTGAACATTGTTATTACAAAAATATTTTTGCATTATAGTGAGTGGATTTGCCCTCCTGCTGTCTTGTTGGAGAAATTTCTAGAATTTATAGAAAATGCGCTTCTTGACAAGGTTCGATTTCACAAATGAATTCCTAGTATTTTTTTAATGCTTGGTGATGCATGAAATTGCAATTGATGGTTATTATTATTAATATGTTGATGAAATTTTGAAGTTGATTCGTTATTTTATTCTAATAGTATAAACTATAAATTTCACTTTTTGTACCCAATCATATTGGCTAGTAGGCAATGAGCTGTAGCCAATTAAGAATCAGAGTTTCACAAGTTCAAGTGAAGTTGTCATGTTTGTCAATGTTTAATTAATGAAAGCAATGGGGATAGTTCTATGCACCACTTGAGATTCTCTGTTGACAGTTAAATGCCATTTGAAAAGGTTACAGCTTCCACAGATCATCCGCTGGTGCTGCTTTGTGTCTGTGGTAGTTGGGGACCAGGCTTGGAAGAAATATTCTAAATAGGAGGCCAGTAATGGATGTACATCTGTCCTTGTCCTTTTACTTCTAGAATCATTACAGATTGATTTGTAATGTAGGTAATTTCAGATACTAAGCATTATTAATTCATTTAGAATATGCTTTGGTGAAGGTTAAAAGTAGCCTAGAAGCAAAAATAAGGAATGCACTTTTCTAATCATCCTCCCATAAAGAGTGTGGTGTACCTCATTCTATAACATTGAAAAAATGTGCAAATAGGAGACAAAATACATATTAACCCTGAAATGGGATTTGAATATAGGTTACTCAAGTCAATGTTCTTCTTGGCATAAATTGTTGCTCTGAATCTGTTTGTATGCTGTTGAGATGTTCTGAAATTTTTATGAAAAGATCTTTTGTTTGAACTGGGTATTGAAAATCAAATGATATCTATTCCTTGTAGATTTTATTGATTTATGACTTTGCAGAGCTGCAGCGACACACGGTCTGGTAAAGCTGTTTGGGAAAAACATTTACTTTTATTGCTACCTTTTCTTCCAAAACTTTTGCTGCAAATGACAAGTGATTGGAAGCATCGTCTTTTTCAGGTTTGACGTGTACTTCAAGAATTATTTGATGCTATGATCTGGGGGTAGATTCAAATCAAGCTAACTTGAACTCATTTGTCAACTTAGCTAAAACAAGCTTGGTTTAGCTGAGCTCAAGCTTGAGCTTGGGTTTAAAGGTTTTATATTGTCAAGCTCAAGCTCAAGTTTGGGAGTGTTCGGATTGCTTGTGAGCCTAGAAAAGTTCAATTCGGATAGGTTAAAACAACATTATTTTGACCAATATGCATAGAAACAACATTGTTTTGGTTGATTTTGGTTCAGCAACAATACCAAGCTGAACTCAGCTTGATCTTGGCTCGGTACTGCAACCAAACTCAAGTCTAACTCACCTCAAGCCACTGAACTCAAACTGGTTCAACTTTTTCAAGCTGAGTCAAATTCGAGCTCGGCAATTCACCCCTACTAAGAGCTTGTCTTAGCAAATTACTTTTTGAATTTCTCTTGCTTTATTAAATTTATTGTTCTTATACTTTAAATTTGGTTCTAGATTTGTGTTCTTAAAGATAATGATTTGTGTGAAAATTGATAACAATCAAGGTGCTATTGAAAACTTTATTGCAGGCATTTACCAAGACATTTGAGGATAGCAACCCAGAGTCTTCTCTTAAGTTGGCCTGTCTTTCTGCTATTGAAGAAATGCTTGTTCCTGTAAGCTCAATTTTGCTTCTCAATAACAATTTCTTTTTTCTTGATAATCTTTGTATCTCTCTCACGTTCCAACCTTACTGTAATGAAAACTAACTCTTTACGTTTTCTAAATGAACCTTAGAGAGATGACATGGTGTTCCTAGATGCAAGTGATCCCTTATTTGAATATCAGATTACGTGGATAAGAGCCCTGCCCCAGTTGCTTGTCCTGCTAGATGATGAGCACCCATCCTCCACCCAGGTAGTTCTCTGTTTAATCTCTTGAACACTTGTTGCTGTGGCAGTGAGGCAATATAATTTTGAATATGGATAAAATTGTTGAAGACAAATGCATTAGCAACCTAGCTGGTCATTATATATCAGTTATGATAATCTTCTCTGGTTACCATCTATACCATGTAAATATCAAAAATGAGTGACCAATTTCTTTGAAATTAAAATGTCCTGTAGGTTGTGTTGAAAATTCTACTTTGCCTGGGAAAATGTTCTTACTTGAATTCTACTGTTGCCTGGGAATTTGAGAACATGCAGTACACACTTCATAAGTTCTATAGCTCGTTTCAAGAGGAAGGTGTGCATCAATAGTAGTGAGATTTATATTGTTTAAATTGCACCTCTGAGCCTTGGAATTTGGCTTCTAATCGTAATATTCCTTGTGTTACAGGAGACATAATTTATGGTCCTTTTGTAAGGCTTTCCAGGGATTCTCAAGAACTATCTGTCTGCTGCCTTTACTATTTCTCTAACTTGGGCCCTCTGCTGCTGAAGTCTATAGCTTTTTGTTGCCTATGTAAGAATAAGCGCATTGAGTATTTATGAATTTCATTGTTCTGGCTTTTAAGTGTTATCCTTTCTTAGCATTACACGTCTGAAGCTTTTCGATGGTCTGGGAGGATGACATTGACAATGAGGGAAGGCCTTTTGGCAATTGAAAGAGAGTGAATGTTCCCTTTAAACTGAAGACAGATGTACTTAAAATTTCCATAATTCAGTCATAGGGGCGGTGAATTTTACATTTTTATATATGTGGTACTTGGTTTCATAAAAATATCAAATATGGCAAAAAGGGATTTTTTTTTTTTTTTGTATTTTTGACAGAATCATATGTACCTTAAAGTTAATCAGAAGATAAATATGTTTATTACTTATATTATTTTTGTGATATTTTCCCTGCCTGTATATTTCAGGTCCTGAGTTAGACCCATTTATGCTACTTAGAATCATAGAGGTTCTGCATTCTGCCTTCAGTGTTGGACATATCCAGATTGCTGACAACATCAGTTTCGTCATCACTTTAATCTCCCGTTTTAGAGTTTTTCCTGGTACTGCAGTCATTTCTTCTATTGTCAGTCATATTTTCGTTCATGATTGTTGATAAACCCCTAAAGTTCAAGCTTGTAGAAAGAGCTTAACAGTGCTGTTTCAACTCTAGTTATCACAGGCCAATCCTGGTGGGTCGTGACATTGTGTACCCACTGATATCTAAGACTGAGTATTAGTTAATTGACTTACCACTATGGTCTGAGCACTAATAGATTCAATTAGAAACAAACATAATTGCCTCATGTTATGCTATGGTCTAGTTAACTCAATGAACAAATTCGAATGTATGCCTAACATGTCCCTCTTGGCTATAACATTGTGTTAAGGAATCATAAATCTAAAAACCTGAAATTCATAAAAGTTTCCTTAGAATAGTATCTAAACTTCATTAATTATTTTCATAAAAAAATTGCTTTTTCCATTTTTTTAAAAATTAGATTAACTCCTTTCAAATTTAAACTTGGACAATGATTTCTTACAATTTAACATATGCCTAACACTTCCCTCTTGGCTATAATGTTGTGTTAAGGTTTCATAAATCTGAAAATCTGGAACTCATAAAAGTTTCCCTAGGATAGTATCTAAACTTCATCCATCATTTTCATTAAAAAAATTGCTTTTTTCATTATTTATTCCAAATTAGATTAACTCCTTTCATATTTAAACTTAAACAATGATTTTCTCACAATTTTTGTTTCTTTGATTCATTTTTCCAAATTGGTTATATTACCATTTTATTCTATATTGCATGGTACATCAGCTGTTTCGTATAAAATAGATTTGTGTTTGGCATGCTTGTTACATCTTTTGTAGTGCTTAGCTTGCTTGGAATGTTAACTTTGCAGAAGGTTCCTGTTTTTTCTCCCCTCAAGTGTAAAGCATAAACTGACAAAGGGAAAAATAAATCTTGTCTATGATGACATAATCCCAAACTCTGCCTTTGAGAATTTATCATCTAATAAAATGCTGCTTACCCCTTGCACACTTGAAGATTTTAGATAAACCATTAGTGCTAGACTCCCATTATGTCAACTATTTTTCAATATGCCCTTCATTCTCATATTTTTACTTTATAGAAAGAGGCTTTGGTATTTGCAGAAATTATGCATCCTGCTTTAGAGAGAGATGTGAAAATCTCAAATTGTGGAACTTTCAAGCTGCTCACCAATGCTGTCTGCTCATGCCTGTCACAGATGGGTGATAATTCCCTTGTTTTCCAGCTTCTAGAGAAAGCAATAATTAACCAACTAGTAAGTTGTCATAAAATTTTCTGTCTTTTTTTTCTTTTGTGCTTTACATTGATGATTTTGTTGCACCATGATCTTGATCCTGACAGATCCCCAAGTTCAATTTTGAGAACTTTACGTCCAAATTTATTTCGCTAGTACATATTGATGTGGAGATCATCTTTTGGTTGACTAATGGAAGGCCTTAAAGAAATTTGTGGAAACATAAAGCACTTACAAAATTCATTTTATATGTTGCAGTTACTAAAGCCTCCTCTAGACAATGCATGTGCCATGCTGAGGATGCTTGTTACGCTAGACTCTAAACCCACAATGCTTTCAGAACAGGGTGTCATCACTCTAAGCGAGTATCTCTCAGGATATCTAGTTGATGTTGCTCATGTAAGCATTTTTAAAAATCTACCTTGGCTGTTTAGAAGCTGATTTTATTTAGTTCTCAACAGAATTCCTCTTTTTCCTGTTATCAAGTTTTGATTGGATTTGTGGGGATTGTTTCATGCTTATTGTTAGGGATTTATGATAATGGAACTAAGATTTGTCATAATGAAAATAATTTCTGAGTCTCATTAAAGCACACAAATGCATATGCAATTTAGAGTATCTATCTTTCCTCTGAGAAGAATAACAACTAATCACCATACTGTTATTTGCTTAATGACTGAGTAATACAGAGCCATTTTCACCTTCTGGTTTCAGATTTGGATCTCCTAGGGTATATGTGAATTAAATTGATATTCCTTTTTATTGGCTATCATAAATTAAGTTTGCCTCTCTGTAGGAGATTTTCCAACATTCTTTTGGCACCATATGTTTTAAGAAATTTTAAGAGTATTAGTTTTGCCGTCAATGACATATAATCACAGGTTAGAATGACACCCAGAAACATCTAAATTACCTTAAATCAGGTGCAGCCTATTTAAAGCTAGTATTTCAACACTTCAGTACATGTTACTGATCATATATTCTCTGATTTTCAGTGCATCCCAGAAGATGATGAGATTACTGGCCCTACTTGTACACGGACATGCCGGTATTATATTCTACCTTGCTTTTTCTTGTTTGATAGAAGCCACAAGTTATTGGAACTTGTGTTGAACAAGATGGGGTCACTGATAACTCAAAGCAGTTCGTCAACCTTAGATCATATCTATCTTCAATATGCAATGGACCGATCAAAGAGGATAGATGCAGTTGTTTCTGCAATTTTGTTGATGCATAAGGATGCTAAAGTTCGAAAAATTGTTTCTTTGTTCAAGGAAGAGGTGGTCCATATTTTACAGAGCATAATGTGTGTGCAGGTATTTTTTTCATCTCAGTCATAACATATACCATTTTTGAAGTATTCTACTTTTTTTTATATTTATGATTGCTGTAATACTTAGCAATATATTTAAAAAAATTTTTTGCGCACAAATTTGGATAAGCTCATATCTTTCTTCAATAACTTTATGGGAGTTATGATTGTTTAAGCTAAATGTTGGTTCTGATATGCCTTGTCTGCTAATTGTTTGCTCATACTGGAGAAAACCTCATGCATTTTCTATGCAAGAATGCATATTGGTTGTAATTAAATAGTATACTAGCAAATTTTTGAGGATGTGTCACATGATTGAAAGCTGTTGATTTACAAAATACGTTTCTTAATATCCCTTATGTGCAGTTTCTCTGCTAGGTGTAATTTATCATAAGATGAACCTAATTTGGCAGAAGATAAACTGATACCATCTTAGTGTTGGGTGAAGTTGTTGACATCCAATTTGCTTTTGATTGACAGCAATGATTCCAATGAATGAGGTTTTATGTCTGGTGACATGATTAGTTCTAATGAACTTGTTCTTTCGGTCGGTTTCATTGTTTATGCAGTCTGCAGAGGTAGCCAACCTAAATATTGAAGAAAGGCACAAAATACAATGTGCATACGATCAATTAAAGATGGTCACACGTATGCTACCTAATAGAGTATCAGCTATTTAATCGGATGTACATGACCAACTAATGAAGCTAGATGTGTGGTGAGTCTTGAATCTTTTACCCAGACTGTCTGAAACTGACATTTCATATAGACAAGGGATAGTTTTATATACATTGTTCATTCAGCCATTGACACTATTTCTGTCCATAACAAAGGAAAAGGAAAATTGATGATTATCATATATTGAATATTAATTTCAGTTATTGTTTTTTACCTTGCAGCAGCTTCTACATATGGCATACACACACACAATACATGCAATCAAATCAAGATAATGCATTGCTCATGAGTTATGAGAATGGTATAAGCCTATGAACCTTGTTATGATTCAGCTGATATATGTAAATCCAGGGCATGCACATCTGCAATTTTGAGTTCTCTGCTGGATTACCACCCTTGTTTCCATTTTTATTTTGTTGGAAGAGAAAAAGATGTTCGTCGAAGATGTTCTTTTGCGGCATTTTGATTGATTGTATATAAGAGTGAAATTTTGTGGGAATTTTTTTGAAGGGTTTAATTAACAGTGTCAGGTAAATTATATATCTGCCATGGAAATTTTGGAAGGCAAGGTTTAACATTTTATACAAGTTTTACAGCTAGTATTATTAACAATTGTCGATGTAGGGTTTCAATTTAAATTTGGAAATTTCTAACAAAGAGTTTGGCACGATTACCTGAAGTAGAAATGGTTCTTACAAAGCAACAATTCACCACTGAAAAACTATTGAAATTATGTTGAGGACATATTTTAATTTGGTACACAATGATACGGTTTTTCAGAGGTATTGGTTTAAGCTGTAAAAGTGGATTAGGTCAAATCTTCATAAATTTATGATCTGGTTTGGTTTTTGAGTTATAAAATAAGATTTAGATTGAAAAAATTTTAGAAAAATTATTTACTGTTTGGGTTGTTAAATGGGATCAATATAGATGGAAAATGATATTTATCATGAGGTGTATTGTAATTAATATGGTATAAGAAATGTATTATATGATTTGATATATATTAAGATTGAAAATGAGTCGAACCGAATCTGAATAAGGTTTGGCTCATTTTGGATTGGGTTTTGCTTGAGTTTGGATTTAGATTCGGGTTTGTTGAGCTCATTCGATTATATGTTTGTGATCAAGTTCGTGTTTGTTGTTTGGGGCTTGTGTTTGGGCTTATTCGAATTGAGCTCATTTCGAGTATGAATAAGTTTGTTGTGAATCTAGCTCTATCTTTGGATGGGGGTTAGAAACGATGTCGTACATTAAGGGTTCAAGCGAACCGTGTTTGGTTCACGAGCCCAACAAGTCAAGCATGACTATAGTTTTAGTTCGGACTCGAGTATGTTTTTGTTTTTACTTTTGGGTTTGTGCTCGGGTTATGTTTGTTGTCTCGGGCTTGTATTTGGGCTCGTTCTAATTAAACTCGTTTTGAGTTCGAATAAATTCGTTTTGAATTTAACTCTAATATATATTATTGATATAATAATATAATATAAGTATATATAAAAATTTTAAAATATGTTTATAATATTTTAAAAAATAATATCATGTTAATTATATTTTTTATTATTCTATTTTTTTAAAATTATATTATACAATCGAAAATTTAATATATAAAATTAGTGTTTTATACAAGATTCAATACGCACGATACGACTAACATTGCCACAGGCCGAAGTCAAAAAAGGAAATATCTCTCCCCCTTGTAGCTTAACATCAATTCAAATGCGGAGATTCTATTGGTGATTCTTTTGAAGCCCCGGCAAATGGCTGTGCTTATTTTTATTTTCAATTACCTGAGTGAGAGTCAAAGCTTGGAGGTGCAGAAATAGAGAAAGAAAATATGCTGGCTTTCGAATTAGGCTTAAGAATATTACTGAAAACTACTGTCAGTTGAAATACAGTTCAAGTTACAACTATGCTTTTCTTCCTTTCCAAGCTTGCTGCGGAAAGTCTGGCTCTTTTCATCCACTAGGGACTGCTACTAAGTCAATGAAGCTAAGGTCTTTATTTTATTCCTAATGTTACTGGTTTTGGGAATTGGCATTTTTCTTTAGAGGGGCGGAAAGATTTGCAATCAAATGAATGTGCTTGTGTACTCTTCTTTTACTATTATAGCTCCTGTATAATTTGACTCTAGCCTGCCCGATCCATTGCCCTTAGAGCAAAAGCCGACCTTGTCACCTTGAACTCTCCGGCGTTGTTTCTTGCCGGAAAAGAACCGTAGCTTTGTCATCATCTCAGGCGTCTATCAACTTGTCATCCAACAGTTTTGTAGCTGTGCCATCGTTAGACTGTCTCAGTCGTAGCTCAACTCGCCGGTAAGTCCTTCCCGATTGATTTTTTATATGCAATTTTTTTGTTGTTTACTTGAACTAGATTACAGAGTTAACAAATGTGTCTGTTTCTTTTTCTTTTTAATTCTTTCTTACAAATTTAGCTTAAGTTTATTTACCATTCATTTGGTTGATGAGAAACTGGATAAGTGTCTTCATTTGTCTTTGCATGTTATTAGAAAAAGTGCGGGTGCTTTTGTAATAAAGTTTACTGCATGTTATTAGAAGATGTGAGTAAATTACCATTATAACAAAGAAGTTACAGAATATAAAGTGTCGAAGGATGTGTAATTCGAAAGTTGTAAGATTAAGGGCAAAAAAAAAACTGGGGGATTAAAGACATCTTTTACATTCATAATAAAAAATGTTAAAATCTATATATCCCGGCCTAAACTAGCCCATCGGGCTTTCAGCTTCTTCTCTCTTCTCCTCTTACTCTCAGTAGCTCTCTCTGCCTGATTTCAATGGCGAGTGTACGGATGATAGGTGAGTAGGCTCAATCAATTCAAGACACTCAACTTAGTCTTTGTTGCAGACCAAAATAAAGGAAAATAAATAAATAAAGAGGCAGCGTTTTGTTCTTTGTTTCTGAGTTTAACCGATTTCAGTCACTCAGATGGCATGTCCAAAGGAATGTACCACGGCAAGCAGTGTCACGTGTCCGATATTGCCACCCTTTTGAACCTGGCATGGAGCGCCGGTGTTGATCGAATTATTGTAAGCATTTTCTTTTTTTCTTTTATGAATTATGTTCTAATTTAATTTAAATGTCCTTTATTTGGATTACCTTGTGATGAAAGACTCCTCGTCTTGTTCAAATTGCCGTGTGATAGAGATAATTTTTATTTTATGTTTGGATTCCATGATGTTTTGAGGCTTTGAAGATAGTATAAATACAGGTTGTTTAGAGAGAAGGAAATCTACTTCCTTTCACTCTCTTATACAGCAAAAAATTAAGGTTTTTTTCATTCACTCCCTTCTCTTCAACTTCTGTAGCTTTCATTCACCCTCTTCTCTTCAACTTTTTTAACTTTCATTCGCCCTAGAAAATTTTCTGCGATTCTTCATTTTAGTTACCTATCAATTGAACCTGATAACAACAATTCACTGAAAAAGCAATTTGTCTCATTCAAGATCCTTTAGGCCACTAGTTACTATTGATTCGATTCATCTTGTTCTGACATTTAAACAGGTTATTCTCTCTGGGCTCATTAGTTAGGTGAGTCGCTAATTACTTGGAAAATAGTTGAATAAATTTTGTTGATGTTAAGTGTTTTTTTTTTTAAAGTTATCTTTAGGGTTAGATGAGGGTTTTTTTTTTTTTTAATAATTAAACAGGTTATTCCACCTTTGTTATGCTGTAATTATGAAGATGATTATTTGGTCCCTGTTCCTAAGTCTCCATAACAGTGATTGGCATTCACCTTTGCAGCACCTAATAACTAATAAGACACTAAAGCCTGAAAAATTCTCAAGAAATCTAATGGCCTTAGTGGAGTGCATTTGTTGTGCTTGATTTTTCACATTTTTGTTGAATTAGGTTCACTTGTTGAGTGCTACAAAGGGTAGGAGAAATTTTGTGCATAAGTCTTAAATTATGTATTTGTAGTTAATTTATAATTCTTGATCTTGATTTGTATCTAGTAAAAGTTCTTGATTGGGTGATTCATTTTCTTTTTGTTCTGTGTCTTGCTTATGGTTTATATTTTCATTGTTCAAAGGTGGAAACAATTGTTTTTATAGTAGATACTTTTATAGAAGATACTTGAACTTATAGGAATTGGCACAAAGGGGCTTTTGTGGAATTGGCTATTAAGATTTTAAGTTGAAGATATTAGGAAGATTTTTACTAGAGAATGGATAGAATTCTTTGGCTACATCAGGGACATTATTGTTCTGTATGTGTAAAAGCTATTTTTGGTGGATGTGTAACACTTTTCTGTTAGTAATTAATCAGGAGTAATTTTGCCAGACTGGTTGGGCATGTCAAGAATAGATCACACCAGTTCTTAGGTGTTCCTTTGGTGAGTGTCCTTGAGTATATGGCATTGCTATTTTTATTAACATTAAAATTGATCTACTAGCTATCAATGTATTAGCCTTGGTGAAACATGAGAGCTTCTAGAAATTGCATGTGTGTTGAGTCTGAAGCTTATGGCATGTAAGGTTTTTCAACCTATAGGAATTGCCAAAGTGTTTTTGCAAGCTTTTAAAGTTGTAAGGATGGACCTGAAATATGTCTGAAATAAACCCGAAACCCAAAAAAAATTTAATGAACCGGGCTTGAATAAAAAAATCTGAGACTCAAATGAGCAAGCCCGAATCCTGAGCCTAAAATGTTTTTGAATAGTCCGGGTTTGAACAGGCCAGTCCCAGTTTAGTAGGTTCGATTGACAAGCCCACTTGTATTGCATATGATACAACTCCCAAACAAAAGGACTGAATTATATTCCACAAACACTTTAGGGGGATAATAATCAGCCCATTTTTTTAGGGGGATAATAATCACACTATCCATCTCTCCAACCCAAATATTGTTAGTGCATCGACTTGTTCATCTTCGTCAGAGCATCGACAACGTTTGATGGGAACTTGTCTTCTCTCTGTTGTCGCTTCTCTGCTCTGTTTGTCTTTGACTCCTGTATGATATTCAATTTTTCACATTATTCTTTATATTGTATATTGTACTCTGTGAATCTGTTATGTTATGTTATTGTTAGCTTTTCAAATGTTATTGTTATGCTGTTGGCTTGTTGCAAATTTTGTGATATTATTGTGTCAATTTCGGAATGCATCTGTTGAGAGTTTATTGTCTGTTAGTCTGTTATGTTATTGTTAGCTTTTCAAATATTATTGTTATGTTGTTGGCCTGTGAATTTTGTGATATTATAAAAAATAACCCCTATATTTTTTATATTTACACGTTTTTCCACATTTCCGTTTTCTATCTTTTTTAGAATATACGTTTCCGCGGTTTTGTTTCCATGCTAGTTTGATGCAACCCAAAATCAATTCCTTCTTCAAGCCCTCTTCTTCTTCTTGTTTTTCTGAGCCAAAATCTCAAGACCCAGCCCCCGTTTTGGAGGAAGAAGATGATGAATTGGCAATTTGGGAGAAGAAACAACATGTATTTGTCAATACTTACAAGCGTAGAGCTAAAAAATTAGATAGGTATGGATTTTAGTTTATTTTATTTGTGGGTTTAATTTGGTTTGGTATTTATATGAG
The DNA here is from genome assembly GCF_011075055.1 of Mangifera indica. Taxonomy (NCBI): domain Eukaryota; kingdom Viridiplantae; phylum Streptophyta; class Magnoliopsida; order Sapindales; family Anacardiaceae; genus Mangifera; species Mangifera indica. The sequence goes on from NC_058146.1 coordinate 6,608,065, forward strand.
TATGAGTTGGGTTTTGTTTGTTTCTTCAAAATTGAGGAAAATGATGGAAAATTGAAGAACGGGAAGCATAAATTTTTAATGTTATCTTACTTAAATAAGGAATATTAATGTTTGGTTATAATTTTTTTTAATTTGTATTGGGCACAATAAATTATATTTGGGTCATTCGAGTGACAATTTCAATTAATTTTATGATTCAAATAGTGATATTATAAGTTTGTTTAGTGATTTTTCTCCTTTAAACTGCAATTAATGGAGTCCATTCTGATTTTTTGAAATTCGTTTGGATTGAAAGGGAAGTGAAATCTGTGTAGAAAGTGCATGGTTTATAGCGTTAAATGTGAAACTTCAAACAGCAGGAATTATAAAATAGAACATAAAACTTGTAATATTGAAATGTCAAATGATGTTTTACAATCAGTACTTTCTAGTATTGCATGGTTCTTCGGTCTAGAGATTTACTGTTTATATTTCTGTAAGACTTTGGGATTACTTACTTTTGGGGTGTTTTTCAAATTTTAGGGCTTCATTTGAGGGTGGAAGAAGTGAGGTAAATGAAGGGTCAAGTTTTGATACACCAAAGGAGGCTAAATTACCAGATTTGAGTCTGAAACCACAGTTGACAGCATGTGGAAGAAAGCTAAACAAGAAGAGAAGCTATGCACAGTTTCATTTAGAATTAGGTCAATCTGATTTTTTTCTTCGCACATGTTCCACTTGTGGAATCCAGTATGCTGCTGGAAATGAGGAAGATGAGAAGGATCACAAGACATTTCACCAGAATTACACACATGGGGTTCAGTTCAAGGTCCAATTTTAGAACCTGTTGTCTTCCATTCTGTTTAATTGAATAGTTGGGACACTTGGTTGATCAAATTGTTGTGTAATTTTATTAGAGTTGGCGCAATGAAAGGCTTGTTCAAATGCCTTGTGTTGAAGGGGGGCGCATTGTTTTGGTGCTAGACTGTGACTCTCCTGCTCAGAGAAATAAGGTTCAGTTTTTCATCTTCTTTTATTTTTCTAATTCAGGGTTAACGGGTGGAGTTGTTCACAGCTGATATTGGTTGGAGAAGTTAATAGGGATTCTACTGGATTGGCAGGTTCAGGAGATTTTGAAGATGATGGAAATTGAGTTGGGTGATGGATGGATCTTTCATAAGCTCTGCAAGGTGCCATATAATTGTATTTACCATTGAAATATTTAATGAACTAGTTATGCATAATCCAAAGTGCTTGCAAAATTTTGTGAGGCTCTTTCATTATTGATATGCTATATAATCTAGGCTTTTGGTTTCCTCAAAGATTGTTTTTACCAGTAGTAGCATTCCTTACTATTAATTTGCATTATTTTAAATTTAAATTTTTTAGATGTGATTGGCTTCCATGTTAATGCTACTATGTATTCCAAATTCTTCACTTCCCAACGTTGAATAATATATGGATAACAGCTCCGTTGCTAAAGCTGAAGTGATTTCTTGATGCCATTCTGATAATTTTTTTTTTTAATCATCTTAAACATTTGCAGGTGTATCTGTTTATTTCATCTCAGAGAGTAGCGGTTGTCTAATTGCTGAACCAATAAAAGAAGCATTTAAAGTTCTATCATACTCAGTTAATGAAAGAACTGATGACACTAACACAAAAGAAACAAGATCAAACTCAACCACTCTCCAGTTTGGGAAAATTATATTACAGAGAGAAGTCATAAAAAGAATTCCTTCGGTCAATTGTTCTAATCTGCTAAATGGAAACCACAATGGCGCAATTTTATGTGAAAAGGAATCCATACCTGCTGTTTGTGGCATTAGAGCTGTATGGGTCACTTCCTCTAACAGAAGAAAAGGCATTGCAACTAATCTGCTGGATGCTGTCAGGTAAATCCAAGAACTCTTGCTTTATCCTTTGTTCTTTATGTAGTTTAGGCTTATTTATGCCATAAAAAGCTCTTATTATCATCCACATATGAAGGTCAATTTTGCCATCTGAATGGTGCAAGTGAAGCATTGTATTTATTTCATATTATAAAGTGGGTCCAAGAATCTATCTAAGATAGTGGGACAACGTCGTAACTGTAAAACACTAAACAATTCATACAGAGGATGCACTGGATGCCCGCATTATATGGTTGAATGAAAAGCTTGATTGGGTTGCTTTTTTCTTGTGCAAAATTGAGTTTTTTAAGATCTTATCTTATTTCTTTTGTTATGAATGCAGGAGAAGTTTTTGCATGGGATTTATTATTGAAAAATCTAAGTTAGCATTCTCTCAACCGAGTTTAGCTGGGAAGGCGTTGGCATCAAATTATTTTGGTGCTGGATCTTTCCTGGTATACAAGGCTGAAGAATCAGTATGTTAGATCCTATATTAACTTTTTAACAAATTTATTGTCTAGTGTCATTCATCCTATTTTTTCTTTTTTTCTAATTCTGCCTGATATATAAACAGACCATGTTGGTAAACAATGGTCTGCCTTTCATTTGTTGTTGCATTGGCTTGTGTGAGATTGAAATTGGGGAAAACAGAGATTAGCATGTCAACTATTTCCTCATTTACCAAGTGTATTTTTGTTTTTTATTGTGTGTATTTCTTGGTAAAATCAGAGATTAGTTTCCTTCCATTAGGATGAGCTTGTAAATAACTATATAAACCATACAGTTTTAATCACAATAAAGAAGTCTTAGAATAATTTAAAAATCTGTATGGTATATAAGCAAAATATTTGGAAAAATTTGTCTTTTTTTCTGTCGGAAGAATCATCAAAACAGTCTCAATGGTTGTCAAAATCTTAAGAATATCATTGGAAGTTGCCAATTCACCTTAGATCTACCAAATCATAATTAGAATCTTGGAGAACTCATTGGAAGTCACTAATTGAAACCCTAGAGTGCTTTCTCCTGGTTAGTGTAAAAAATTCTTAGATAACAGAATTCACTCAAAAGACATCAATATCCTTAAGAACGTGTTGAAATCTACTAAGGAGTTATTAGAATCCACTCAAAAGTTGTTGAGAATTGTACATTTTCCTTCATCATTGTTGGAATTGTTCAAATGTTGTTGGCAACTCAAGGGTTGTGTGATTCTCCTCATAAAATTAGAGATTAGTTTCCTTATATTGGGATCTAGATTTTTGTTTTGCGAGTTTGTAAATAGTTATATAGACCGGTTTTTTCCTTTTAATAAGTAATATTTTTATGGTTATATAAGTGTAATAGGGAGTTGAATTCAAATTATTTATCAGAAAGTTATAATATTTTACTAGTTTTGTTAACTTTAGTTATCTTATACAGTTTTAATAACAATAAAGAACATCTCAAAATTGCTCAAAAATATTAAAAAAAAAATTAAAGATTTGAAGTCGCTGGCTGAAATATGCATTAGCTAAAAGTTTTTAGCTCAAAGTTTGAAGTAATCCTAGCCTTAAATATTAAAAGTTAGCAGAAATTGGGGTATAAGATACGAGATAGTATAAGATCAAAGCTTTTTGCTCAAAATGGCAGCCTTGATTATCATCTATTTGGTAATCAAAGACCTCTGCCATGGAGTATAAGATACAAGATAGCATAAGGCTTGGCATCTGAATTTGGGGTAGCAAAGATTGTGAATTCTTGGTCTTAAAATCAAGCAACCAATGTGGTTGGGATAGTTGGCTACTTGGCCCCTAAATATCTGAGAGATGGCCACACCACTAAGGAATCAGACATGTTCAGTGTTTTGTAAGTTTAGAAATTGCATGTAGGAGGCAAGCGGACAGGGAGCCACTGATAAAGTCAGTTTGGGAACTCTACAAAGCAGGTGAAATTATGCAGGCAGTGGACAAGAGACTAGAATTGAAATTCGAGAGCAGAGAATTGGAATGCTTACTAGTTGTGGGGTTATGGTGCAGACACCCAGTTGAAAAGCAGAGGCCATCTGCAGGACAAGTAATTCAGCTTCTCAATTTTGAAGCAACACTGCCAGTCCTTCCTTAGGAGTTGCATGATCCTCCCCAGAAGCAGATGACTCAGCAGAAGTGTGATTCTAGTCTGTCAAGTTAGTATTAGCAGCCGATGAAATAACAGTTTTGAGAAATTATACTTCAAACAATATTCTGTTACAGGATAACGAATTATTGTAAGTGCAACATTTCATATTACAAAAAACTCATTCATAATACAATAGCTCATGTCCTGTAACATCACTAATGGGAAAAGGATGATAATTACAAGGGCAACATATTTCAGCATGAGAAAAACTATTTCACCAGCAGAACTGTGCATGTCTGTGAAAGAGAAATAAATGATGAGATAAAGAAAATAGCACATAAATAAACGGCAATCTCATAATAAAAGAGGGAGTTTTACTTTAATGTCTAAACAAAATCTTGACAGGTAACACAATCAAGTAAGTTACTCCATATTATTGCTAACCCTGAGATATCTGGAAGCATCGGTTGATAATACATTCACCCAACTTATAAAATGATGTATCCTGGAAAAGGGGAAAAAATAATAGCAAATCTTTGGAACTTTAGATAAATATGTTGGGGTGGGGTGTTAAGGAAAGAATAGCAAGTTGCCTATCATCTTATGGTTGTTGGTCCAAAGAAAATGCAGAAGATTAGTAATGCACATTTTGACTATGCAGTAACTCAACTACAGCAGAAACCACTCCCTTTCCCTCCACAGAAAGGCCAAACCCTGGTTCCTTGATCTTCCTATCCAAAAGCTTGTCCAGCTCACCCCGCAATTTCTGCAAAATACATTAACATGATCAACCACAATTTTTTCATGTTGTTTTACTGAGATTTAGAAATAGATAATTGCATTGCTTTGAAATCTTAGCATGTCAAGAAAAATTCAGTAGAACTAGAAATTATTCTGAAGTTCATCATGCAGCTGTTGCGCACACACTGTACAGTGCTAATAACCCTAAGGGGAGAAGAGACCGTTGGAGGGAGAGGTAGTCGGTGATGACATTAGAGATGACGCTAAAGAGGGAAGAGTAAACTCTAAAAGGGAAAATATTATTTTTTTAAACTTGAACTAGAGGGAATTGTTATTTTTTAGAGTTTATGAAAATAAAAAGATACAATTTTAAAACTAACAGATTTGGTTAATTTTAATAACTTATGAATAGGTAAAAAAGTTTTTTAGAATTAAAGGGTAAAAACTTGAGATATTTTTTGTGTGGGAATAAATTCTTTGGCCTTTTGGAAATATGTTCTAAAATGAAGCTAAAAATAATTTGTCCTCCAGAACTTAAATAATTCTTTTCTACACCTAGTTAATAAAAATGCCAAAACTTTATTAAAAAAAAAAAGAGTGACAAAGCTTTTTCCGTTGCCCGTTCATTTTGAAAGGAAGGTCGAACCAAAAGTAGATACTCTAATGAAGCAATATGGGGCCTCCTTCAATTCTAATTGGCAATGTGAATTTCAAGACTTTCATCTCTCATTATTGTAGTAAATGTTTCGCGGAACTAGTTGTCATCGACGGTCGGACTGGAATCAAACCATCAAATCACCACCCCCCACATCACCTTACCACCGCCACCACCCTCGAAATTTAAACTTTAACCTTTGATCAATATATTAGTCAAGAAGCCACAAATAAATCATACAAACACAAAGTCATAAGTAGAAGACACAAATCAATTAGTCAATTACCATAAAAATCTTCATTAATTGACGAAATTTCATTACAAAATCCATTAAAACGCTACCAAACCAAACTCTAATTGTAACCACCTAAACCATAGAGAATTCTAACTCTATAGCTTCAAAGCATAAATGTCATCCATGATAGGATCTACCTCCTTATGAGTATTCCTAGTGTAGGTCCTTAAACTTAATCATCGGCCTACATGGTAGATGACAGAAGATGAAAGAATGAAAAGAGGAAGAGAATAAAAATGAAAGCACGAAAAGAGAGATAGTTAGGGTTCTGCATAATTTGACTCAAACAATAGAACCAAATCGAACCGTTTAAAAATTTTGGTTTGGTTTGGATTATAAAACAGTTTAGTTTGGGTTACGGTTTGGGAGATTTTCAAATCGAACCAACTAATAAACCATATATATATATATAATTTTGTTTTATAAAAATTGTTAAAACCCTAAGTTATTAACTCATCTCACCAAACTTTCTTTCCTGCCTTTGTTTCTCCTTTGCTGTTGCAGCACCAGACTTCCACCCCTGCCTTAGTTTCTCCTCTGCCATTACAACATCCACCTTGGGTCTCCATCATCACCGTGGTTCTTTCTCGCCAGAAACCATAGCTCCATCACTGTCTTCCTGGTCTTAGTCATCATCTGAAACATCGGTTAACTCGCCGTCATTTAACTTATCATCGTTGTCATCAATAAATCATTAATTTACTTCAAAGACATTAATGATTTGAGATTTAGTAGATTTGAGTCTTTAAAAGTAAATGTTCATAATTGAATAGAGATTTTGTTGAGGAAAGAGTTGTCATTCTATGTGATTTGAGAGAAAATCTCTTAATAAATTGTATGCTCTGTTAGATGATATAAGGAACATGATTCGGTTCTTATCCAAAAATTTTGAAGTTGCTTTTTGTGTTTTCAGTATTTGTTTAATTGAATCATAATATTCATGATTTTGTAGTAGTTGGGTTTTTGTGTTTAAAACTTAATCATTTGAACTTTTTGGCACTGTAACTACAAGTTTCTAATATGTAATATCTCTTACAGGTGTATGTAATGTGAAATTAAATATATTTAGTTGTTATAATCTTAGTTATATATAAGTGACAAACGTATATATGTATAGGTTAATCTCGTTTATTCATGTTAATATAATATTATCTAATGTATAGTTTATTAAATTTTGTAGATAGAAGACATCAATGATGAGTTCCCACTAATTATGCCTTTTGATCATTTGAAAGTTTAATTGAACTAATATTTGAAAGTTGTTGATTATTTTTTTCGACATTTTGTATAGGTTTGTCGATATTACCAGCAATAATATAAAAAATCGATATGTCTCTTTTAAACAGCAAAGTTGAAACGGTAATATTTTCTATTAGCTTATCTTAAAACATATTTACCATTATAACAGTAAAAAAGATTATAATTCTTAGTGGTATGTTTAACATTTAAGTTATATTTTATGTTGTAGATACTTATAATTCATTTATTTTTTATTGAATATGAAATATTGGAAGTGAATGATTTTTATTTAGTTCAAACCATAAGTCAAACTGCACCAAATTGTATATTTTCAGTTCGGTTTGGTTTGATTTGTAATCTAAAATGGTTTGATTTGGTTTGAATTTTTTTCAAACCCTTTTTTTAGTTTGAGTTGAAAAATATTATAAACCACATTAAACCGGATTATGCACACCCCTAGGGATAGTCGAAGAATAAATTTTACAAAAATATAAGATCATAAATGGGAGAGAAAAAAGGCCAAAGAGAAAAGGGGAGGTAAAAAGAAACAAAATAGAGAAATTAAATTTTAGGGATGTAATCAATATTAATTATTTAATACAATTTTTCAAACTAACGAAAATATTATTTAACTAGCTAAAATAACTTCAAAAATTGGATGATGGGAAAACTGTAATTCTAAATTTAAAGGGTCGTTATTTTAGATAAATAGGATAAAAGAAATATTGTTGTAATACCATATATTATTTATTCCTATAATTTTATTGTTAGAGACGAGAGGTTAAGACAACAAAGTCTTAGTTTCGTCGCACCAAACGACGCGTTTTCTTCAGAAATAATATATGGGAAAGTTATGTTGTTATTTAGCCTCTCCGTACTTGGAAGCGACTATCTCACCTTCCTTGTTATTTCCCACGAAATAATTCAAATTACTAGAAGTTTTACCAATTCTTGGTTTCTCTTCTCATAATTTTTATTGTCACATTGAAATAAGTATTTCATATTATCCAATAAAATAATTGACATACTATTGTATTTGTCTAAATTATATTTTTTATTGTATTTTATTATTTATTAGATCAAAATCTATTTATAATAAACTGATCTGACACGTTTGTAGTTAATTATTAATACATAGTTGAAATATTTAAATATGTCCAAACTTTTACATTCCATATTAAAACCAACACACAAAATACATAAAACTAAGGTTTTCTCTATTTCTTCTCCTTATATGCACACGTAAATATATAAAAGATAGTTTCCTAGATACAAAATCTAAAATGCAATACTCAAATAAATGGTGTTATGAAAATAACTCACGTTAGATTTTTAAAAGGTCAATCTCGATATGACCTTGTGTTAGGCCAATCCCGACCTAGTCCATCGGGACTACATGCTAGGCGAGCCAAGTCGGGCCAATCAACTATAATTCGTTCATTCTATTTTCATAAGATTATGATTCTATTTCAGATTGTATTGCAATACTATATATTATATAATTTTTTTTATTAAAAAAATAATAATTCAATTAACAAAATTTTCAATATAAAAAGTAATATAATTATAACTTAAACTTTAAGTAATAAAAAATTATCTAGATTACCCTAATTTTATTATATTCTTATTATTATTAAAATTTTAAGATAAAAGTATTTTTACTTTTATTTAAAATAAAAATATAGTTTAAAAAATATTAATAATAAAATAATTTTAAAAATAATTTAATTAATTAATTTTATAATTAAATAATATTAAAATTTAATATATTATCCTTACGAAAAATATTTTTAAAAATAAAAATATAAAAATTTAATTTAATTATATATAATAATCATTTAAAAATATTTAAGACTTTTATTACTGAAAAAAAACAGTAATAGTACTGGGAAAGCAACCGTAGTCCGCGTAAACCATCAATGACTTTTCCCCTCTTTTGACCCTCTTCAGCTTCCTCGCCCTCTTCGTAGTAGTGGTTGAACCGAGTAACCATTTGATCTTTCTCGTCCTCCCTCGTCCCATTTTCATATTCCACGAAAAACTACTTCCTCCCAGTCCCATTTCTCTCCATTATCGAGCTCTTCCATTGCTTTGCTCAAGTTCATCGACTCGTCTTTACTTGAAAAACGAAATTTTTATAGAACTTCATTGATTCGTCTTTGCTACGGAAAATAAATTTTAAGTTGGTTGATTTTTTTTAATTATAGTTCGGTTGTTATTGAACCCAAAAATTCAAAAGATGAACGATCTGTTTTCAGGGTCTTTTTCTCTCTTTAGAAGCGAGAGTGCGTCGCCTGATAACCGCCACCACTCCGTCCAAATGTCCGAAGCACCGTCAACCGGCGGCGTCAACCTCGACAAGTTCTTTGAGGATGTCGAGTCCGTCAAAGACGACCTGAAAGAGCTCGACCGTCTCTACACCAATCTCCAATCCTCTCACGAACAGAGCAAGACTCTTCACAACGCGAAAGCCGTCAAAGACTTGCGTTCTCGGATGGACGCTGACGTCAGCTCGGCTTTGAAGAAGGCGAAGCTGATCAAGGTCCGTTTAGAGGCCCTGGACCGGTCCAACGCCGCCAACCGGAGCCTTCCAGAATGCGGACCTGGATCGTCGTCGGACCGGACGAGGACGTCGGTGGTCAACGGATTGAGGAAGAAGTTGCAGGACTCGATGGAGAGTTTTATCGAGTTAAGAGAAAAGATTTCCGGCGAGTACAGAGAGACTGTCCAGAGGCGGTACTTTACGGTCACCGGAGAGAATCCTGATGAAAAGGTTCTGGACCGTTTGATCTCAACAGGTTAGTTTGTTTAATTGATGATGGCTGTTCTTTAAAGAAATTTTCTCACAATTTCTTCGTTAAAATGCAGGAGAGAGTGAAACATTCTTGCAAAAGGCAATTCAAGAGCAAGGCAGAGGCAGAATTTTGGACACTATAAATGAAATTCAAGAGAGGCATGACGCTGTGAAAGAGATGGAAAAAAATCTGCAGGAGCTGCACCAGGTGTTCCTGGACATGGCTGTGTTGGTGCAAGCTCAAGGAGAACAATTAGACGACATTGAAAGCCAGGTGGCGAGAGCTAATTCATTTGTTCGTGGCGGTACTGAGCGATTGCAGACGGCAAGAAAACACCAGAAAAATACCAGGAAATGGACTTGTTATGCCATCATCCTTTTGCTGGTAATCATCTTATTTGTTGTTTTGTTTACTGTGAAGCCGTGGGAAATAAATAATAATAACGGTAGCAGTAACAATGCCGGGACAGCGGTACAAACTTCACCCTCGTCGCCGCCACCACCTGTTTAACCCTGAGATTGATATGTTCATGGTAGATTCAAGGCATACGAGATGAGATTACACCGCATCTTTGAGTTTTTTTAATTGATTTAATTTTTTTAGTCATTTGGGCAGTTGGGTTTGTGAAATATATTTGCTTTGATTGAATTTAGATTCTATATTGTATCTATATAATACATATTATTGTCGGATTAGCATTATCATTTCCATTCTTTTGTAGTTTGTATGATAAGCCCACCCAAAGCATAGTGAAACCCCAAAGAGGCTTTCTCCAACTTTTAAAAATTTAAACACCTATCTAGGAATAAAATTCTATTAAAATTATTAATTAACGTTAAGGGTGAAACTATTATTTAACAAAATAATTTTAAAAATTAAAGTTTTATTATATTTTCCTCACTTCAATTTGCAAATCTATAGTTTTTCTTTAACCCAAAGTTTGAAAAATAGTAATTTCACACCTAAGGTTTTGAAACCATTGTTAGAGACAACAATGTTGACCTAAGAGTAGAAGAACTTCAAAAGTAACCAAATGCTTCCTATGCAACAAATCTGGTCATTATGCAAAAAACTGTCAAATAAAATTCTGTTAAAATTCTTTATTAAAGTTAAAGGTAAAATTATTATTTAACAAAATAATTTTAAAAATTAAAGTTTTATCACATTTCCCCTTTTCATTTTGCAAATCTATAGTTTTTCCTCATCCCAAAGTTTGAAAAGTAGTAACTTCACCTGTAGGGTTTTGAAACCATTGTCAAAGACGATAAAGTTTACCATCTCCGATCACGTTCGTCCTCCCACCTAGGTTATCTCTCCGTGCTAACTTGTTTTCAACCACTAATTAAAAAGATTAACTGTGATGAAGACGACATTGCCTTCATGGAAGTGTCTTCTCATCTTCGTCCGAGGAAATACTTGTCTTCAGTGGGTGGGAACAAGTCGATATAAGGAGATAAACCGGGAGGGAGAGCTAATGTGGTCGAAGATGGCGAACTTCACCGTTTCTGGCAACCGTTTCAAAATCTAAGGGGTGAAATTACTATTTTTAAAACTTGAATTAGGGGAAATATAAGGGTTTTCAAACTGAATAGGGAAAATACAATAAAACTTTAGTTTTTTAAGTTATTTTGTTAAATAATGATTTTATCCTTAACATTAACAGAGTTTTTTAATAGAATTTTGCTAATGGACAAGTGTTTGGATTTCATAAATAAGTTGTATTATAGTTAAAAAAAAAAGGCCAAAAGACTTATTCCCACCCAAGCAGAGACGTCAATGGGCCGGGCCGACTCCAGCTCGGCCCGTTGGGCTAATGGGCCGGGCCCGAGGCCCAAACAGTAACAGGCCTTCAGGGCGGGCCAACCCTTTAAAATATCAAGGCCCAAAGCCCGGCCCATATACTAACGGGCTTTAAATGGGCCGGGTCGGGCTTTATTAAATGGGCCGGGTCGGGCCTTATTAAATATTTTAAAAAAAGTTTTAATTAAAATTTTTAAACACAAATTATTTTTCAATTATTAAAATCGAGGACAATACCCCGAATATTTTATTTATAATCCCTCACTTATGGCGGAGGAATACCATGGTTACATGATAAAAAATATTATAAATTGTTAATAAAATACAAATAAATTAATTTACATATTGTTTACAAAACATAAATAAAATTTATCTATTATATAATATTTATCTATTCATCTTCTACATCCAAATCTTTGAATTCTTCAAAGACATCTTTTGTCACACGATTCTGTAATTTAAAATCAGCTTTGATCCAATCTTTCATACACATTATCGCTTCGACCATATTTGGATGTAAATTGGATCGTCTATCATCCAGCACGCATCCCCCTGCACTAAAAGCGGATTCCGATGCTACAGTTGACATCGGAGGTGTTAGTAGATCTCGAGCCATGGCTGCAAGCACCGGAGGTGTTGGTGCTCCACCTATTCCACCTTGTGCATCATCAATAATATCATCAGCGTCAGCATGATAATATTCAAATGGATTGAATTCATTTGACATTGGATCCATTTGTAATATTTTGTAATGATAAAATTAAAATAAAATGAGATTTAAAATATAATAAATAGTTGAGATTGAGAGTTTGAGAGATTAGGAGTTTGAGAGATTGAGAGTTTGAGAGGTTGAGAAATTTGTAATTGTAATTGAAAATGAAAATGAAAAATTGAATGGGTTTTTATAGGAAAAAATAAATTAATTAAAAAAAAATTTAAAAAAAGTTTGGCAACAGCTACTGGCGCCAGTAGCCGTTGCCAACGGCTTCTGCCACAAGGCAGAAGCCAGAACGACTTCTACCTTGTGGCAGAAGCTAGCCAAAGGCTTCTGCTGCCTTACGCAGAAAAAATTAAAATATATATATATATATATATGAACAATGTCATGCCGGGTCGGGCCAGCCCATAGGTTTAATATTAAAGCCCAAGGCTCGACCTGATAAGCTCATGGGCCCGGCCCGACACGCTACAGTACTGGGCCGGGCTTTGTTGTGCCCGGGCTTTTTTTCGTGCTTCGGGCCGGGCCTCCATTCGATCCGGCCCAATTGACGTGTCTACACCCAAGGTTTAATACATCCCTAAACTCTCATTTGTTAAGTTTTAAAAATCCAAATATTCAATTGTTTGTTAAATTTTTTTGTTATTGTTAGAGATAAAAGCGACATTTAAAAAAAAAAAATTTATCTCTGTTTTCTCACTTTAATTTAGAAAATTAACAATTTCTTTCTAGTTTAATTTTAAAAAGTTACTTTTTTCTCCCACTAATTAGAGTTTTTATATTTTAGAGTTAATAACTGCTCCTTTAAAGGTTAAAAACACATTGCACTTACATTTCAAAAAATGCATTCTCTCTTTTCAGCGATTCACTCTGACACATTATCAATCTTATCACCGACACTTCTTATCCCTTCTTGGCGCAAAAACAACCCAAAATTCGATTGAAATGATTGAATTTGTTACACAAAATTTGTGCAATTTGTCACACAAATCTAGGCATTGACTAACGCACAAATTATTCAAACAACATCTAGATCCCTATTACATCATTCGATGAATCTGTGTAACAAATTGCACAGATTTTGTGCGACAAATTCAACCATTTTTATTGGATTTTGGGTGGTTTTTGTGCCAAAAAATCGACAGGGAGAGAAGATGTCAGTGGTAGGGTTGACAATGTGTTAGAGTGAATCATCAGAAAGAATGGTTATCAAAAAAAGAGAACACATTTTTTGGGATGTAAGTGTTATGTTTTTCAACTTTAAAGGGACGATTAACCTTATAATATGATAAAAAATAACTTTTTAAAACTATGTTAAGGGGTGAGAACAAAAGATAAATTTTTTTTTTCTTTTTAAATGAAATCATTAAATAATGTTTATACGTGGGCAATAATAACAAAATTTAGCAGACACGTTGATATTTGAGTTTTTAAAATTTAGCAAATTGAAGTTTAAGGATACATTAAACCTTGAGTGATATATATATATATATATATATATATATATATATAATGGGTTTAAAGCTAGTGAATCTAGCTTGAATAAAATTTTAAATTTGATTGGACAGGCCTAAGGCCTGAGTATGAATTTTTTGATCGACTCAAGTTTAAACAAATCATACCCAATTTATTGAATCCGATTAATAACCTTAGATGTGGATTAGTAAGAAATTATATAGCTAACAATTTTACATACAAAATAATTAATATAATTAGTTATGTATAAATGTATACGTAATTTACAATGATATAAGATATGCTATATATAATTAAATAAAAATTATAGAAATAAAAATATTTACATAACGATCATGCCTTAAATAGTGACAATAATTCTAGCATGATGTTTCACCTATCTATTAATTCAATATATTAGTTATATAATTATTATACCTTAAAAACGATTCAATAAAAAGAAAAGTAGTTGAATTAAAAACTGGAGCAATTTGTGCTAATAATGTTGTCAAATTGATAGCATTATTTCAATAACGGTTCGTACCATAAGATCGTATTTGTATTATTTTAATTCAAGTTTTGGATAAAAAACATTCAACTCTAACCTGATCTAAATTAAAATCTTATAAAAAATTTTCAATCCTAATCTAATATTTTAATATTCAGGTTGACCTGACACAATTTAAATTAATCCAAAATTGTCTATTATTTTTACTGGAGATGATAATTGGCATGTGAAATTGGGTCTTTGGCTTATCATTCCCTGAACAAGGAGATGATTCTTCGGTTAAGACAAAGATAGGAACGGAGATGGGGATAAATATGTTATAGCCCCATTCCCTCTTTGATTTGTCCTTTCTCATACATATTCATTAAACCCTTATATATTGAATTACTTTTAAAAACTTTGAGTTATAAAAAAATATGTTATAACACCAAATAAATATTATATTATTTTTCTAGAGGGGATAAGAGAGGAAAGTATGGGAAAATTTCTTTGTGGTGATAAGACGGGAAAAGGGAGAAAAATTTCTTGTAAGGAGGGGACAATGATTTCTTGCCATCCTTGTGTCAAGGATCGGGTGAGGGTGGAGGTGGAGGTGAGGAAACATTTTTCCTCCAAAGACGAAGATAAAGATTAAAGCATTTGACCTTACTCGGCCTATTGTCATATATAGTTTTCACTTTCCTAAGTGTTTTTAGCATTTTAATTTATTCATCAAATTAACCCAATTTATTATTAATAAAACATATAATATAATATTTTGTCTTATTTATAAATGGTCTAATAATTATACACAAAAAAAACCTTTAAAACATATAAATAATTTTACTAATTGCATTCTTCCTACCAAATAATAAAATAAATATTTAAATAAAAATTAAGAATAATACGAGTAATTATAACTATATAAAGATACAACTATATACAATTTGTACGAATTTTAACTATTGTTGATATTATCCTTTAACATTTTTATAATTTATCTCTAATAAATTCTACTAATGTAATATTTCTTGAAACTTTGTATCAGTTTATGTTACTTTTGTGTCAACTATAATACTATTTAATTTAGTTATGAGTTGTATCAAGTTAATCTAAAATAAATTTTGTATCAAATGACTCAACTATAATCCAATTTTTTTCATATCGTATTGTATCAAATTAATGAGTCGTGTTAAAAATTTTCAATTTTAAGATACACAAGAGAAGAACACAAGAAAGAAAACACATGGAAATTTATGTTATATTTGTTATGTTACCAAATTCCCTTTTCATAAGGTTACAAAAATCTTTGAAATTCTAAAGATTTAATGGTAAAATAAATTTACAATAAGAGGAGCAAATTACCATTTTAACAAAGAAGTTGCAGAATGAAAAGTGTCGAAGGTAGGGGTGGATTCGAGCCGAGCCGAGTCAAGCTCGGCTCGATCGAGCCCGAATCGAGCCAGGTAATAACGAGCCCGAGCCTGAGTTCGAGCTTCAATTTTCAGAGAAACCGAGCTCGAGCCCAAACACGAACTATAAGTCGAGCAGCTCGCTTTGGCTCGTGAGCCAGAGTTCGTCAAGGCTCGCGAGACAGTGCTCGTTAAGGCTCATGAGCCAGTGCTCGTCAAGGCTCGCGAGCCGATGCTCGTCAAGGCTCGCGATCCAAGCTCATGAGCCAAGCTCGCGAGCTAGTGCTCATCAAAGCTCACAATCCAAGCTCGCGATCTTTGTTGGTTAAGAAGTGTTACTCTTCTCAAAGTGAAAATTTACAGTGTGTAATTCTTCTTAATCTATGATATTTGTTATCTGTTAGCTGCTCTCAATTTAGGCTGCATGCCAAGAAGAACATCGAGGAGCCAACGAAATAGTTAACCGAGATGATACCTTAATTTGGGCACCCAAGAACACACTAGTTTAGAGAACATCACTTTAGGACATCAGACTGTTAATCAACATTACATGCCACGTAACTCTACTTTGATGAAACTCACAAGCACAGATACAACTCAAAATCCTGTTGTTCAAAGTAATATCAACTCCACCAGGAAACTTCCCTTTGCATCTGAGAATTTTCCTCACATGAAATCCTGTTGTTCAAAGTAATATCAATTCACTCACATGGGTTCAAGTTGACATTTACGAGGACAATTGTAAATTTTGCCTTATTTAAATCGCAATACAAGTGGGTGCTTAATTTTTATTATTAGATTAAATAACTTTAATCTAATTTTTATTATTTATACAAATATAATAAAAAAAAACTTTTGTCAAAATTACCCATGTGTCACGCCAACCTGTTTACTGTTTTGTTAAAACTTAAGATAATTTTATTTTGTTCATTTTCAATAAGTGATTAATATAAGAGAATCGATTCTATACAATCAAATTTAAAAATTCAGTTTTAATTTGAAAAATTAAATAACATATAGTATAATTAAATGTTTACATAGATTAAAGTAATTTTGATGTAAAATTTATTTTATTTTGAATTTTAGATGAAATTAGGGATGGGGTTAAAATGATTATTAACTCAAAATCTTTTTACATTTGTATAATAAATAAAAATTAAGGTAAAATTGTTTATCCAATTAAAAAATTATTTTAATTTATTTAAAAAAAAAAATTCCAGTTAAAATTAATGTATACGGATTAAAATAAGATAAAAGAAGTTAAGTCAATTAAGTTAGTGCCCGAAAAATGAAAAATTATTATGAAAACCAGAAAAACCCTCGCTCGATACACAACTAACAACTAACAAACAAGAATGGAAGTTGCAGCGATTGATTATCTGCTGAATTAGTTTTGTGTTTATTCTTGAAAATATTTAAAATATATAAATAGATTGATTTACAAACAATAAAAATATAATAAACAATGTTTAAACAAAAATAACATTTTGAAATTGAAACTGTGATCCTATGAACAAGCTCGTTAGGCTCGGCTCAATAGCTCGCTCGATAGTTCTGCTCGATGGCTCGCTTGATAGCTCGACTCGTTAAGAGTAAGCGAGCCTAGCTCAATATCTCGGCTCGTGAAATATATTCGATTTTCAGCTCGATATAGGCTCGTAAGTAGCTCGGCTCGGCATGTATTCCGAGCCAGGCTCGTTAAAGGCTCATGAATAGCTTGCGAGCCAACGAACTCGAACACGAGCTGTACTTTCATTACGTTCGACGAGCTCGAGCCGTGGCTCGGCTTGAATGAACATTTATTGAGCTGATACCGAGTTTGCCTGTGTTCGAGCTCAACTGGGCTTAAATCCAGCTTGACTCGAAGGCTGTGCAATTTGAAAGTTATAAGATTTAAAAAAAAAAAATTGAGGGATGTTAAAATCTATATATCCGGCCCTAAACAAGCCCATCGGGCTTTCAGCTTCCTCTCTCTTCTCCTCTTACTCTCGGTAGCTCTCTCTGCCTGATTTCAATGGCGAGTGTACGGATGATAGGTGAGTAGGCTCAATCAATTCAAGACACTCAACTTATTCTTCTCTTACCATCTTTATTTATTTATATTTTATTAGTAATCTCATTGTTTCTGCTCTAAACAGATATAGCAGTTAACTTTACAGGTCAGTCAGGCATTTTGTCGAACACTTTTACCTTCTACTCGTAATGAACGCTTCTTATCTTCAATTTTTGTTCTTTGTTTCTGAGTTTAACCAATTTTAGTCACTCAGATGGCATGTTCAAAGGAATGTATCACGGCAAGCAGTGCCACGTGTCCGATATCGCCACCGTTTTGAACCGGGCATGGAGCGCCGGTGTTGATCGAATTGTTGTAAGCATTTTCTTTTTTACTTTTATGAATTATGTTCTAATTTAATTTAAATGTCATTTATTTGGATTACCTTGTGATGAAAGACTCCTCGTCTTGTTCAAATTGCTGTGTGATAGAGATAATTTTTATTTTATGTTTGGATTTCATGATGTTTTGAGGCTTTGAAGATAGCATAAATATATTCTGCCGTAAGCACGAGTACTCTTATTTTAGAATCAAATTCCTTTTGATTGCTTTCAAATTTTCCTTAGAAACCCTGAAAAAGGAATCCATACATTTTTTTTTAATTTATTAAAGGTCAGGATAGAAGTATAAAAGTTGTCTTCTGAGAGAAAGAAGTGAAGGACAAAGATGAGCCAGTGGCTGGATTTTTCTAAACACCGTTTTGGGATTGTTATCAACTGTCAACTTGGATTGCAGACTTGATCTTAGGCTAGTTGCTTTGCAAGCTTGAAATTCGGAATATAATTTGGAGCCTTTTTCTGCTGTCATAATGAGGATAAGGGAACCAAAAACCAATCCATTGATTTTTCCCATTTGAAGTGGGCTCTGATGGCTGCTTCAGTATTAGCTTTTGCCTAGTTTTCCAAACCTTTTATCTTTGATATAGATGCTTCCGGTATGTGAATTGGTGCTATATTAACTCAAGATGACCTACCCGTTGCATATTTAGCAAGAAACTGAATAGTTTATTGTAACAAGTGTCTACATATGTCTAAGATTTGTTCACCATAATCGAGGTTGTAGCTAATTGTTGTCAATATCTCTTAGGCAACCAGTTTACTATTCGCATTGATCAACAAAGCATCAGAGAACTCATGGCCAAGTTGTCCAAACCCTTGAACAACAACGTTTTTGGTCAAGTTGGGTTTTGATTTGATTGTATAATCCAAGTAGCTTGAACAAGGTACGTGACACACCACTGAGGCAATCAGATGGGGTGGACTCAATTGTGGCGTTGACTTCTCTGATGCATATGGCGAGTAGCCGAATGGCTTCATTAGTGAAGGAAATTAAAGTTGAACTACAACAAGGTAATGAGTTCTTGCAGCTCATCCATTCCATTGTGGCTAAGCCTAGGAATCATTCGCAATACCTTTGGTGTGATGGTCTATTATTCCAGAATGGGTGAATAGTGTTACCTTCAAACTATCAGCTCAAGGCTCATATTTTGTATGAGTTTCTCTTGACACCTAGTGGTGGTCAGGGGAGTGTATGCAAGACTTTTCTTTGGGTGTTTGCTCATTACTATAGGGTGATTTGAAGCAAGATATCTAGGAATCTGTTCAAACCAATCTTGTTTGCCGGATTACAAAATAATAGACTTTGGCTCCTACTGGTCTCTTGTAGCCCTCACCAATTTCATTGACATTTTGGGATGAGTTGCCCATGGATTTCATTTTCGGCCTTCCCCTCACCGAAAGGAAGATAGTGGTTGTGGTTGTGGTAGACTAACTTTCATAATATGCCCATTTGGTGGCTTTGCGACCCAATTCATAGCCACCAAGGTTGTATCAACCTTTGTTGCAAAGATAGGTCGTCTCTATGGAATTTCAAAATCCATTACTTCAGACCACAATCAGATTTTTGTGAGCCAGTTTTGACGTCAGCTCTATCTCTTGAGTGGTACTGAGTCAACTTTAACACCATGCCCCACCCTCAGATGGGCAGTCAGACTTAGGTAACTAAATGTCGGTTAAAGCAATGCTAAGCCATTGATCTTCCCAATACCTGGTTACAATTTCTTCCATGGGCAGAACACTCTTGCAATTCCTTTTGTCATTCTTTGACTAGACACTCGTTGTTCCAAATAGTTAGCGCCGTACAACACCTGCACTTATTCCATATAATGGTCTGCATGCTAATGTGGAAGATTCTATGCTTCAACGACAAGATTCTATCCTCTGCCAACTCAAAAGCAACATGCACAACACCAAAAACAAGATGAAACAATTTGCGGATCAAAAGAAATGTGATCTCCAGTTCAATGTGGGTGACAGGTTCTAGTAAAGCTTCAACCATACAGACAACTTTCTCTTGCACGCCAAACATATTCCAAGTTAAATCGACGGTTCTATGGGCCCTTTATGGTGATGGCCAAGTTTGGGTCTATGGCTTATAAATTTGGATCTACCTTAGCCCTCCCGCATCCATTTGGTCTTCAGTATGTCTCTATTGAAGCCATTTCACAAATATCTAACCTTTCATACTCCTACCTTGCCTAAGCTCATTGTTGATGGTCACTTGTTGATTCATTTGGTCGTGATTTTGCAGGGCCATCAGATTGCCAAAGGTGGCACCTTGGAGATTGTTTAGTGGGAAGGATTGCTGGTTGAAGATTCCATTTGGGTTTCCTTGCCAGAGTTCAGTTGTCTTCACCTATACTTTGACCTTAAGGGCAAGGTTCCAGATGGGAGAAATCTGATACAGACCTAGTTGGAGATAAAGAGGCTGGGAACAAGGAAAAGAAGGCCATCCAGATTGAGGAAGGCACCAACAAGGGATTACATGTCCATCTATTTGAGTGATGGTGTGGCCAATCCTGCATGTGACAATGGGTGAAGTGTGATGTCATTAGTGATAGTCGTGTGACAAGTTGTTTAGTCAAGTCTCCGGTATGAATTTAGTTTTGCTTAGTGCTTTGTATTATGTTATGCTTGGATTATGTGTCATGATGTTAGTAGTTGTTATGTTACCATAAGAATCTTCATATTATGTGGGGAAGCAATGAAAAAGGAGGCTGGATTTAATCTGAATTCTCTCTTTTCTCTTTGAATCTTCTGGAGTTGCTGTCATCCTTGAATTGCCTAACTTCCCTTTCTGATCCTTGCTAATATAGAATCATCCAGAAGCTTGGTTTTCCTGCTATGTTTAAGCACTTCAACATACAAAATAATGTTGGCCCCTGTGATGTTAAATTTCCTATTTGATTGTAAGGCCTAGCATGCTCCCATGGGGACTTTTCAAGCTATGAACCAAGACTCTTTTCTGGCCTTATATATCGCATAAGAAAACCAAAAACTGTGCTCCTTATCTTTGTTTCTGGAAAAATTGTGATCGCGGGAGCTAAGGTCAGAGATGAGACCTACACAGCCTTTGAGAACATGTACCCTGTCCTGATAGAGTTCAAGAAGGTTCAACAATGATGATACATGTTTGAATGTAGCCTCTCCTCTGCTTTCTTCCAAGCGCAGTTTTGAAAAAGACGGATTCAAGTTTGAATTGATGACACATGGACTTATGGAGCTGGCATTTAGGCCTGTTGTTATGTCGTTAGGATTTCCTAATATGGTCCTTGTCAGTCTTACTATCAATGTGGTACCTTATTGGACTAAAATATCTTTTCTTATTAGTTATGTGGTTTAGAGGGAAAGGCAGAATGAGTGAAGCACATTCTTTCTTTCATGGTGAATTTTATGTGGACCGAAGCTTTTGGTGGATTTTTGTAATTACAGTTTTCTTCCAATTTTGATAGAATGTCATGTTAAGGACCAAGGTCTTCCTGTAATGATAAATTTTTCTTGGCTGTAAATTCTCATTGTCTACTACTAAATGGATGAAATTTCAAAATTTATTTTTAAAAAATATTATTGCATGATAAAATGGGTGAAGGAACTTTATTGTTGACTATTGCAAATCTTGGTTAATTTTGATCATTGTAAATTTGGAAAAGTTGATCCTCACAGGTGACTGGTGGGTCTCTGGAGGAATCAAAAGAAGCTCTAGCCATTGCTGAAACTGATGGTTTGCTTTATCCCTGTTAAGTTGTCTCAAAATTTTACTTTTAGTTTTGTATATGAACTTGGGTTTTACTTGTTTGAAAGCCTGTTGTTTGTTACAGGAAGGCTTTTTTGTACAGTTGGTGTCCACCCCACAAGATGCAAGGTTACTTACTGTTTCTTTTTAATTTTATTTTGTATGATTGTTGTGATGTAACTTGACTACTTGTAATTATGTGGGCTGTTTCGAGATGTTTGTGAATGTTGTTTTTGTATGTTATTTCAGGAATTTGAAGAGAGTGGAGATCCTGAAAAGTATTTTCAGGCTTTGTTGTCATTGGCCAAGAAGGGAATTGAGAAGGGAAAGGTATGATTTAAATGAAAAGTGAAGGTTATGGTATTTAAAAGAAAAAGGAAATGTTTACTTATAAATTGTAAATATAAAAGATACTATTACCAAAGTTAGCAGTCTAGTTTGAAGAGAGTGATTAGCTTTGTGTTATGTATGCCATTGCTAGATCTTAAATAAATGTGTACCGAATTTTGAATTTTAGTTGTTAATTCATCTCTCGTCAGTGTGGCTCTGTGATTAGATGATTGAAATACTACTAGAGTTTATGTTCTAATAATTGTAAGAAGTATCCATGCATTTAGAATCTGTTAACAAGTTTCTGTTGATTTAGATATAAAGATCCATTTCTTGATTACAATTTCAGTCGTATGACCCCCTTGTTAAATGTTTAGATCATAGTTATAAATTTTTGTACTCCTGAATAGTACATAAGACATCCGGACTCCAAATGAGTTGTATTTTATGGTAAACTTACATATTAAATGCATATAAGGTAGTGGCCATTGGTGAATGCGGATTGGACTATGACAGGCTTCACTTTTGCCCAGCAGAAACTCAAAGGAAGTAAGTGGTGACTGAGGCTCTTCATGTTATTTATTAGTTGCATAGTCCTTTCTTACATTCAGATAATCCATGTTTGCATCACCTTTTGTGACGTAAAAACTAGGTATTTTGAGAAGCAGTTTGAATTAGCGTATGCAACAAAGCTGCCAATGTTCTTGCATATGCGTGCTGCTGCTGAAGATTTTTGTGAAATTTTAGAGCGAAATAAGGACAGGTGAGATTTCTTGATTCTGTGGCTTTCAAAAATTGTGCAGAATGAAAATCATCACAAAACCCTTTTCTCCTTTTGCAGAACTATACTCTTTTGCACTTGCACTCAATGAATGATTGCTGCAATTGTGGATTTTTTACTTTCCAGAGTATTTGTGGCTTTTTCCTTATTGGGAAAAACAACTGTTATTACCATTGACTATAGGAGAGAAATTTAAGCTCTGATTTACCCCCACCTTGTCTCTGAAGCTCTAAAAATGTCACTCCAAAAGTGCAACATTTTGTTTTATCAGTCAGAAAATCTTTACCTGTGCTTACGGATATTTAGAGGAAACTCCAACATAATTCTGCTAAATGGCTGACACTATATGCACCCTTAAATTAGCCTTGACACCCCTATTTTAAGTATAACAATTATTAACTTTGTATGTGAAAAATTAATGTTGCAGCTAATTCCAAACTAATAGATCAACATGTAACTATGTATAAAAGAAATTAAAACAATTTTTTCCTTTTTTTGTAACAATTGATAGGGAAATTTATAAAAAGGTATTTCCATTGATAAGTTATCTTTGACAAAATCTTATTTCAGGTGTCTTTCCATTCAATTAAAGAGTCAGTCTCCTAAATTAAATTGATATATGTATTTATTTTCTTAATTATAAAAATTTTCTGAGTAAAAATATAATTCTTCCTTTTTTAAATAGTGTGGCGTACTTCGAAGAGAGGGTGTGGAGAGTTCTTTTAGAGGTGCATATAGCTTCATTCTGCACAATATATAGTTAAATTATCAGATGACTTACATGTCTGCTTCTTTAATAAGTTATCTTCTTATTTTTAGTTTCAGTGCTGGAGTTACCCATTCATTTACAGATAATGCAGAAGATCGTGATAAGCTTCTTTCATTCAGTAATATGTATATAGGTGAATATTCTGCTGTTTTTTGGATAGCCTTTTCACATTTCCATCCCTTTGTTGAATGCTACTTTGCATGCATCTATCATGTCATATTTGACCCTTAAATGTCAACTACCGCACCTGATGGATTTGAAAATGAGAGCTGTGCTGAGTAAAACAACAGAAGATTATATCAGTATTAATACTTTTGGTTCTTATTGGCCAATTTCTTTAATTGAAAGCTACACGTTAGGATGTAAAAATTTTCTGTATATTGCCTGTAAAGATCAGGCTGTTTGTAATGCCTGAGGATTTGAAATGATGATATGAGATTTATGAACACTGGAGAGTATTTTATCAACAACATACATGATAATTAAAATAAATTAACAATCTGCTGAATGAGATAGAATCATATAAAACTGATGCTCCAAGGTGAGTGATGTAGTATAAGAGAGCTTGTAGAAAGGGAATGGTGGGATGAAATGTTGGGAAATTATATAATAGAATCTCATCTGTTTGTGATGCTACACCTCAACTTTAACCTCTGGATTTTTTTTTCCTTGCATTTACTATTTTGTTAACTGTCATCTACTTTCTACAATACAATTTGATAGACAATTCTTCAATCTTGATTAGATGTATGTATCCTCATATAATGAAGCCATAGGAAATCACAACAAAACTGGTGTATGATAATTCCTCAAATTTGTGGAGTTTAGAGCTCCCATTTAACTTTGATCTTATTATTATTTTTGATGGATAAGACATTAGAAGATATTTGTCTTTCTCTTCTATTCAATCATATTGATTTAGAAGAATATTTCATGGAACGTTTTGGTGTTAAAGATGTTACAAGTGTAACGTTTTGATGATGTTGCTAACATCTTTTTTACTGAGCAGGTATAAATGGTTGCTCACTAAAGACAACTGAGAATCTTGATGTTGTAAGGGGCATACCTGTTGAAAGAATGATGATTGAGACAGATTCTCCATATTGTGAAATAAAAAACACTCATGCTGGGATTACTTATGTAAAGTCTACATGGCCTTCAAAGAAGAAAGAAAAGTATGATCCAGAGTGCATAGTAAAAGGCCGCAATGAACCTTGCCTAGTTCGGTGAGTGCCAATGTTTTCTTCTGCAATATTGTATATTTCTTCACCTCAATAAGAAGGATATCTTATTGCATGAGAATCAACTAGGAAATCAATTTCTTTGAATGGAATTCATTCTTGATATTGAGTATTCTGCACTACTATAAATGTGGTGGCGGTTCTACAATCTGAAGCTGCTAGATGAGTTTGGCAAAGCTTTGGATACACAATTTTGATTTTGTCATGGCATATATAAATCTTTTAGGTCAGACAACTCACTTGTTTATCCTTTTAGTGTGCCATATTCTGATACTAAGACTTGGTTTTTGTGCATTATATGCATAGATCTTCTGTAAAAATGTTTCCCTCTGTTACAGAGTATGTTTAGTTTTTAATTCTTATGCACATCCTCATATTATACCATTGTGGTTTCCAGGCAAGTTCTTGAAGTTGTGGCTGGGTGCAAAGGTATCAATGACATAGATCAACTAAGTAGGACCTTATACCAGAGCACCTGCAGGTAATTTTGTCGGCTCTGTCAGAACTTTTTATTTTGACATCTAATGAATCATTCAAGCATCCGCCACCACTTGGCTGAATTGATTACTTAGGCGCGTTTAGTTTAGATAATATTTTATTATCAAAATTGAAATATTACCTTGAAGATAGATTACATAGAAAATTACTGGGTGTAAATTATTATTCTATTTGATAAAATTTGATAAAAATTGGTAGGTATAAATAATTATTGTGTTTAGTTAGAGGTAATAAAAAATACTAGCATATTATTTTACTTAAATGCTTTGGGGCATAATTATTTAAAAATATTTTTTATGTTATTTGTTATATTAATTGAAAATGAAATTATTTTTATCTTAAAAAATTAATAAATAAAGATGCAATTATAATAAAATCAAGATTATTTTAATAATTTTTCAAAACCTTATGTAGAGGCATATCTTGTATTATCTGTTATATTACTATTGATAATAGAAAATTATCAAAATTAAAAAAAAAAACAAAATGATGTAAATAATAAAAAATAAATTATCACAATAATCTTTTTATACCTCCAACAAACTCATCTGTAGAGTTAATATTTTGCCGATTTGGCTGTTTATGTGTCAACTAGGAACATTCAAGTCAAGATATACTGCATTCTCATTGTCATATTGCTTACCATTATGCTTGACAATCCTTTTATCAATTTAGAAATTATGGCTATTGTTTTGCAGGGTCTTTTTTCCTCAAGACTTGGATTCTGCCGCAGATGCTCTTCTTGCTGGTCCACATAATGTTCAGTGAAGAACTGATATCAATTGTAATTTTACTTGAACAAACTCCTTGTAGGACTGTTTGATACTCAATTCCTTTTCAATATTGAAGAATACAAAGTCCTAGTTTTTCATCAGAAACTGAGTTTTGGCATAGCAGCAGAATTGCTTGGACAATAATATGAGCTTTAATAGCCTATTTGTTCTCATATTTTTGTTATAAATGCTGAATATCAAGTCAGTCTGGATCGGATTGAGTAGGGGTAACAGAATACAATCAATTTTCTTCAAGAGTTCATCCATTAATTATAAAGTTTTCATCTCTTCATGATTGAACATTATCGAATTGCATCTCTAGATGATTGAATTGTTCTGTTGCCTAGTAAATCAGTATCCATACTGCAGCATCCACTCTTTATATCTTGCTGAATATATGGGTAAGATTCTGCTTTGCTATATTTTGTATAGGGATGGCAACAGATTGGGGTGAGGAGGGGATCCATCCCTGTCTCTGTCCCTGTAGAGGATATCAATCTCTGTCTCTGTTACAGAGATGACAAGGATTTCTCATCCCTTCCCTCTCCTACCTATCCTTGTCTCTGTGGGAAAAAAATTTTTTTACCTTATCTTTTAAATATAACATAAATATATTAAATAATAAAATTAACTAAAATTAAAACTAATATACTATTTTAAATATCACAAATGTCATATATTAATCATATTATGTATAACAAAAATATAAATAAATATAAAATTATAATGGTATGTTAGTATTTTAAATAAATATATTAATATAAAAGGGATAAAGACAAAGACGGGGATAGGGATAGGGATAGAGATGGGGATAGGTGTAGGAAGGGGACACACATATCCCCGTTTTTGATAGTTAGGATATTTTTTGTTTTTATCCTTGTTACTATTAGGGAATCCTTTCTCTGTTAGGATCATGGATCCTAACTTTAAATCAAAATTGTCATATCTAATTTTGCAGTAATTCTCTTGTACAACAAACTCAACCCTGACCAAAAGGACTTTACCGTGAACTTCCCTTCACATTTTTGTTGCTCTCTTATCAGGGTGAAGTATTTTGTAAAACAGGAGTCAAAATGTAAAGGTAATATTTCGCAGAATACTCCAGTAATACTCTATTCAATTTTTAGGTGGTGTTGGCGCAAGAAAATAATTCACCACTGTCAAGACTGTTTTTTGTGTTTCTATCCTATGCTTGCACTGAAGTAGGTGAAACTCTTGCAGCAGCAACATTCAATAGTAAAGGTCGCCCTTCGACCTCCTAATTGAAGAATTCATTACATAGAAAAAAAGAGGAAAAGTTAACTTTCGTTAAGAAACTTAATGTGTCACTAGACCATTTTACCACTGCGTTCATGGTGTTTAAGGTAGATTCTACATCCTTGCTGGTTTCAAACGAGATAAACCCGATTCCTCAAGATCTTCATGTGTCCCTCTCATAGATGACCTTCGCACTCAATGTTGGATTCTTATGGGGTCAAAACAATGATGAACACAGCCAAAAAAAAAGAAGAAGTTAAAATATACATTATTTAGACTACGAGATCAGTTTACAGGTGTATTATGCATGATATAATTATAGTATTCAAAACAAGCATACAATGTCTAGAATTCTCATTCTTGTTGGCGGCTTCTTCGTCTTTAACCAGTTTGTGTATCACTTTCGTTCCAATGTACGTAGGATGACTTTGAGGTATCCACATGAGGCAAACAACGGATAAGCTCTGGGGACTGCTAGGTCCCTTAACAGCATGGAGCAAAACATAGAGCGTATGTAAAAGTGAAAAATTGTCTTCAAAAGGTCAAATTTCCATTAGTTTATATAGAAAACAATGAACAAATGTTCACATGAATTATATCATATAATAATATCGCGCTAAATTTGTGATTATTTAGATTTTTGAATATATAATAAAATCAATTTGAAATAATAAATACTCGTTCATCTGTCATGAATGCCCTGACATTTATTTGTGACACTCACAAATATGATTTAGGGTCATTTTAGTCATTTTATATAATTGATGTTTTTGAATTGTTGAAAAATGGTTAAGTGTTGATGAAAAAGTGATTTTTAATTTGATGAACGGTCA
Source organism: Mangifera indica (assembly GCF_011075055.1). Classification (NCBI taxonomy): domain Eukaryota; kingdom Viridiplantae; phylum Streptophyta; class Magnoliopsida; order Sapindales; family Anacardiaceae; genus Mangifera; species Mangifera indica. The sequence goes on from NC_058146.1 coordinate 6,636,230, forward strand.
TACATGGAAGGTGTATGCGCATTCATATGAGTGCCAGATGGACGATATAAATATCATGTCATACTAGAAAATTTTAGAGGATGAACGACCATTTATAGATGATGCACAACCGTTCATATAGCTATGATATGAATCTATTTAAGGATCATGTTCCACATGATTTAAACATTATCCAAACCTTCCATAATTCAATTTCAAATTTTCATACGTATCTTCTTTGAATCAGCGACAATAGAGTGAGGAACCCCGACTGTCTAAGGAGTTTTCAGGCAATCTGAAAGAGGGTATTATGCTTCAGTTCTTCTAGCTAGGTGAAAGGTTAAGTAAGAATCATGTAAAATCTGTTCAGGTCTTTATTGGTTGAATTGTGTTATTTCATGGGATAGGAATGAGTTAAGAAAAACCGGTTACATGATTATATATGAGATGGAATTGATGTATGTAGGAGATACAATGGTTGATCATGGAACCATGTTTAGGATTTAAAAAATGATGAGAATATGTTTTGTGTGCATGTTATTGAATTGATCTAAATAATAGTTGGACATGAATATGAGAAGTTGCTATAGAAATTATGTATAAGTCATAGAGATTGAATTGACCATGTAATACTCATAGGTATGTTTGAAAGATAATTTTGTCATTTCATATTTGTTTCGAGATTAGTATTGAATGTGACATGAGACAAGAATATGGTTATGGTTAAGTGTTAAAAATTAGGTTCTTAAGTTAATAAACAACTATACATAAATATGTACACTAATTCATTTGATGTCACGTAAGATAAGTGAATAACGTAGAAGTCATATATGAAATTTTAAAGGTTTGCACGACCATGTGTGGTGAGTGCATGCCCATGCATGCGGTTACAACTTGATTTTATATAAGATACGTTATTGCATCAATTTTTGTCATTTCCCATATCTTATACAATCAGTCTTTATTCAAATTTGAAAGGGTGTTTTGATAATAAAGGAGTCTGACAAGCAAAGGAGGCATTCGACAACATCAAGTTGTATTTCCGGCATCAAACTTTTTTGCTTGGAGTCACGGCTATTAGAAGAACACTTCAAGTTTGAATCTTTCTGAAGTTTGAATGGATTTTCTGATTTTAGTTAAAATATTGTGCTAAGATATGGAGTGCATGATTAAGTTCTTCTTAATCATGATCATAAATTACTACGAATATTAAATCTGCGAATCAGTATTATTGATTTGTATCTGCACATGATAGGAATGGACATGATGTATGACAGTACAAATGAACATGAATTGAACAGTTTTGCTGTTGTCTATTTTCCTATGTTTAGAAGCTTAAAAAAATAGTCGGTAAACTAATAACCTGATCTGTTTGTGGATAATATTTAAGACGTATTTGTCACCAGAAATACGTTAAGAACAGAAGAATTGTGTTTGCCATGTTTAGTAAGGAAAACTATGCCTAGACAGCCTAAAAATGGCATTCTAGATGTGAGTGCACGGTTGGTTAAGGACTGGCACAATTGTGACAAATGTCAAATCATAGTATACATACATGTTGTATAGTTGTGTATAGGAAATGCATGACTATACGTTATTTAGGGTAGAAACATTGATGTCTGATGGGCGATTATATGAAGGACACTTATGAACGTTTCTGACACAGGATAATTCATAGTGAACAACTATGCAAAACGGTTTACAACCGTTCACGAGGGTGAAAGGATAAATATACCTTAGGTTTATGTATGACAGTGAAAGAGATCATAATTGTTCGTGACATAAGTATGCATAATTGTCTTGGGGACAATTATGCATTAAGTCACAATTAGATATGATTTTGAACGAGGAAGTTGTATGTAAGAAGAGGGGATGCACACTAGTTAACCCAAGATGTACATACATGCATTAGAACAAAAAATAAATGGACATTAATAGTAAATGTTCATTTGTTCGTAGTAATGTCCCGATAATTTATAGGGATGCATAGATACATAGAAGTATCGAGTCATGTCAAAAGACTGCACATACGAATTAGCTCATGAAAGAAAATTCAGTTAAGGGTGAAAGCTCGAAATGACTATGAGTTATAATAGTGGCACTCAAGTGCATGCACAATAGTTAAATGAAAGCATATCATAGTACAATTTTTCATAAAGATGAGTTTTTATGCATGCTTTTCTAGAGTTAAGGTGTAATAATATTTTGGAACTGATCCCATAGGACACATAGGTAGCTATCAATCCGTAAAGCATGTGTAGAATTTGATCTTGTAGGACACATGAAAACTTAGGGTATTTGTAGATATGTATCAGATATATTCTGTAGTCATAATTTTTAGAATACTCATTAAAACATGATTTCTTATAATTAAGATTAAATTCGAACTGAACCAAATTTGAACTTAATCGAGCTTAAACTTGACTCAGTTAATAAATAGTTGAGCCCGAGCTCAAGCTCGGCGAGCCAAAAAATGGTTGCTTGAAGTCAAAGCAAGCTTAGCTATACAAAACAACAACGCATAAATGAATGAAAATATGTATGAAGTAAAGAGAGAGAGAGAGAGAGAGATGCTTTGTGACTATAACACATCAAACTGCCGAACATTGTCATTGATTGGAATTGACGTCGTCGAACGCCTAAGTCTGGAACATGGAGTGGATGCACGAAAATGGAGACAGAGTGAATGACAAAAGAAGAAGAGAAGGCCAAAAGTAGAAGACAGAAGAAGAAGAAGCATAAACGCATGCATTAATTAGAGGGAAAGTCTTTTTTCCCTTTGACCAATGTGGCACGCATTAATTGGAGGAGAGAAAGCTTTCTTTGCTTTGACCAGTGTGCATTTATTAGATGTAGGAAAGTCTGAATTCATTTGGCCAATGTGCGTGAAGACAGAAGAGGCAAACAGAAACTTTTCCGTCTAATTAAAAATTTTAAAGCGAAACATACTGTTTACTTTAAAAATTTTTTAATAACACAAACGGTTTGGCTAGTGAGCCACATGAGCCGCTTGGCTACATAGCTTAAGCTCAAGCTCAAGTTTGGACTCTTTTATATTGCCATATAAAGCTCGAGTTAAGGTTAAATTAGTTTTGACCTTGTTCAAATCAAGTTTCGATTCAAATTCAATCCTATTTATGATAGTGTTTTTTTTTAAAAATATGTTTTAATTAGGCTTATTATAAAGGAGCACTTATAAGATTCTTTTTTATACACGCTTATAGTAAGACATAGTCATGACAAATTAGTCCAATAGTCTATGCAGGAAATGGAGATTGGTTAATGTGCAACATAGGAGGTCAATGTGTCAAATTCCTATCTCAGCGCAGACCAATCAAAACAAAGGAAAAATGTTTTAAAAGAAAAGGCTTTCACCACATTTTTTCATACATTGCATATAGAAAGTCATCATAATATAAGATTTAGAGGTGTATTTTAGATTATTGAGTTAAAGTCATCAAAGTTCTTAGACAAAAGGGGTTTCCCAAGATGACTGAATAGGATTGAAGGTGCTCCTGAGTTAAGTTAAGACATGGATTCCATGTTATTGAAGTTCTGAATCTAAAAGTGCACACTTGATGACTAAGTTAAGATAAAATAAGTATTTAAGTAATAAGGAGGGTTAAGTTATTAAGGTGTAGATTAAGTTCTCAAACTTATTGAGTAAATAATTAGTCAATCTTCGTTTCTTTATGTTTTGCAGGTAATAAGTAAGGATGACAATTGCAGTGCAAGGTCATTTAGCATGAAGCCAATATGAGGATAGATTAGTCATTTCCATGCTAATGTTTTATAAAATGTACTTTCAGATTATTTTGTCTAATGTTTGGTTGTGCTATACATATTATGTAATATTTTACTTTGGAAATCTTTTATACGCTTTTAGTGAATGTTCATGTATGGGCATTCTAATCATTTTTATAAAATTTTGAGTGTTTCATTATATTTCAAGTGTATCATGCTTTAAAAAGGTCAAGTTTAGTAATATTCTCCTTTCGAGAGTAGTATTTCTAGAGGGAGGTTTCACAAATTGGTATTAAAATATGGTTTTAGTATATAAAAAATGTCTTAAAATGTATGTAGTTAAATGAGAAAAAGTTTAAGTAACCCTTCACACTATGTTGACTATACCCGTAAGCCAACCACCGGTAAGTAAATTTAAATATTTCATACTAAGATATTTATAAGGGAAGAGAGGTAAGTCGGCATAAATTAACCAAAAATTCAACAGCTTGGCTTCAATAACGAGAAATTATTCAGTAGAAAATCTTAAATGATGCTTCGATGTCTTGTGAAGAAAATTATCAGAGTTTGAGAATTGAGAATAAAAATGTAGAATAAACAAATGATATGAAAATGTTTTGGTGAAGAATGAAAGGGTTTTCTGGGTATTTACAATTGTGGGGTGTGGGCTGGAAAGTTCACAAAAACTAATTATTTTTTGCACTCCCCTCACCATTAGTCAAGACCAATGTTTTCATGACCGAAATTGACCTTCTGAAGGGAAGGGTTTGGTCCAATCAATAATTGGATGGATTAATTAGTAGTTAGACTGATAAATTGTTTAAAAATAATATTAAATTTTTTTATAAAATTTATTATTAAATATATAATTTAATTATTTTAATGTAAAAAGAAATCAATGAAGAGTTATGTTTGTATAACCAAACTAGATATTGTTATGGTGAAAAGGGTAATCTAGTCTAATTAATGGTTAGCCGATTAATTGTTTTGAAATAATATTTTAAAAAATAATAATTTTTATGTAGATCGAGTCAAACTTAGTTTTACACCCAATCCAATCAAATGATTCAAATAGTTTAATTTAATTCAATCCGCTCAAATACGGTTTAATAGTTAATAGTCCAATTGGTCGAATCAACTGATTTAATCTAATTTTTAAAACCATGGTCAATTGACTATTGTCCAAAGGCGACACCAACAGTATCTAGGGCTTGTTTTTCCCAAGTCTCGGGCCCTAGTCCCTAGGCCTAGCCTGACCCGAGATTTGCCCTTCCCTGGGTCGGGAACATAGAAGCCAGGCTACTGAACATAGTACTTTGATCATAATATTTCATGTTAGCTCAAAAACTAGTGGGAAAAAGGAAAAAAAAACCACACTTCAATTTCTATCAACAAATGAAGGCGACATCTACAGAACACTTCTATTGAATAAACACTTCATAATATAACGATCAAGTAAAGCGTTTTCTTACATTGAGTACAGTACATACGCTGGAACACAAGTTATAGACTCTAAAATCCACAAACTCAAGACAATTTACATTCAAGACATGCACACTCGACCATAGTCTTTTTTTTATATCACAAACCCACATCTAACACATTTATTGGATGATGGGCATAAACCCATTTTATAGTCTAGATTTTAGGTTATAAGTTTTTTGAAGTGCATCCAGGTGTAAGCATCTCTAGCACAACACGACTACAAGTGCTGCATGGAATGGAAAGACCATAATGCTTAATGCGCCAGGAATGACTTTCCCTAAACCAAAAGAAGAGCCGAGATATCCAACGAACTTCTTTTGGTCACAGCAAGGAGGCGGGTTGGTGCATGAAGCCCCAGTCCCAGCCATCTGCTGCAGCAAACCACTGGTTGGGCAAAACAATGTCGTGGCCACTGTCCATATTTCCAGAGAAAGACGGGACAGATGGTCTGGGATGACTAAATGGAAAGCGAATGAAATCCCCCCAAGAGTACATGCTAGTCATCTCTGAGCCTGAAAGAGTTGATGTGTTGCAGTGTGTTTCTTTTGAAGAACTCAAATTTCCACTCTCAGATTTTAGGACTTCAAAACTCTGAGAAATAGGGGGCAGCAACGGTTGTTTCTCAACACCTTTCTTCTCCTCTGTTCTGCCATTCTCTTCTTTTATATCTTTTTTGTTCAAGAAACGGCCTCCACAACCCCTTGGCCGACGAATGGCATGGAGATGGCGTGAATAGTGCATATATTGCTGAAACCAGACAAGGAGGAAAACCGTTACAAGTTACAAACAATGTTGAAGGGGAAATAGAAACTTACAGAGAATAGAATTTGTTGTGATATTGGTTATGACAAATATAAAATCTCATGAGCTACACATATTCACAAGGTCCTATATTTTGGCAATTTGTAGACAATTTCATTTGGTCAAATTATTAGATAACTTATAAAAACAAAGTTAACAAAAACCGCAAAGAAACCCAATAACTGGAATTTAGTGCTGCAATATACTGAACTCAAAATCGCTTAGCCAACCAATCAATTAACAAAACTACACAATCATATAATGACCAGATCAAAGGATAGACTTGTCACATTTGAATAAGGCCCGGATTATTTTCTGAAAGGGAACCCATCAAGTTGGTCAATTTTATATGAATTTTTTTTATAAACAATAACATATTGAGAAATTGAATCCAGATATCATACCTTGCGTTTGGAAGTCCTTTTATTATCAAGTACAGCCTTAGCACGTAACTTCCGGCGCCTTATGATTGCATGATACTGCTTAGCATTAACATATATTGGTTTGTCAGCACTTGACAGGCTTGGTGGCAGCATGATCCGGCCCTAGTTTATTGTGAATAAGTATATGCATAAATCAAACTTGGCCAGATGTATAATATAGTCAAATGTAATCATTTGCCTAATGCAAAGACCAGATGCTTGACAATATAAGCTACATCTCTTCTTCCAATCTACCTTATGCAATTATCTTCTTGTGTTTATATTTCTTTCCTGTTTTGACGGGTCTCCTCCATTCAACAATGTTGTCATCATGCATATCCTAAATGGTTGAGAACATGATATTCCAGGAATACAGTTTTTTCTCTCATCCAATTTTGTAAGAGACTAACACATGATTATTTTTCAATGATTAGATCCTAAATGCAACTTTTGGCTCATTATAATGTTAAATTTATAACCAAATTAATTAGATGCCGAATTTCAAGCTCAAAAGTAACATGCTGTAAAATTTTTTAACCTCATAATATTTACTAATAAGATTCTTAACTAAACCAGAAGGACAGAGATTAAGGAATTTTTATCTTCCTAGTTTGTTTATTTATCTAAACAAGTGTGTCCCAGAAGCGGTAACATGTTGAGATGAGGATTCTGCTTTTTCATGCAGCAAAAAAACAAAAAAAAAAAAATTGCAAATATAGCCACATAGACATTATGCCCATGCTAAAAGGAATTATGGGAGACATGCAGCCAAAAAAAGAAAAAATTATTACAAATAAGCCGAGGGTACTCCATAATATTGATGCAGCCCATGAATGGAGAGAAATAATGTATTAAAGAAAGTATTGAGTATAATAAAGTTCTTACCATGGGCTGCCCAAAACTTATCTCAAAACAAGCATGATTTTCTGGCAGAGTTGATTGTAGAGAATTGGCACCAGGATGCTTGTGTCCATCTGGGGAACTTTTGCAATCACCTGATGAGAAACTAGGATGGTTAAAAATAATCAAAACGAGATGTTCTGTATAAAAAGAAAATTACAACTATTGATACCTTTCTTTGTAGTGATAAATCAAGATAAGTCAGCAATACTAAGTTTCAAAGATGTTAGTAAAGCTCAGAATTCCTTCATTTTAATACATCTATGATTTCGTCTAAGCGAGTTATACTTTTGGTGTTCTTAACAGATATGCATGGAAACAATATGACATATAGGAAAGATGACCCAATACCAAATCTATCAGTCCATTTCTTCCCAGTGATTCTAATTTACAAAAGAAATAATTGACTCAAACAAAAGGCTACTTTTCCATTGTATGTTGGTTATTACCTCACCAAATGTCCTAGAAAAAGGATCATTTGAATTTCCATTTGGTGTCTCATCAATAAAGTTTTAGAGCAGCTATTTAACCCGAAAGCTAAAAATTATTATTAAGGAATTGACAAGCTCTTAAACAGGTACATTCACATGTAAGATGAAATAACAGAACCAAAAGGATGGAACATGTGAAAAATGGAGCAAACCAAAGTAGGATGGAAATTTTAACACAGAGAACAACCGAACCCGATATACACAGTATGTGAAATCTGAACTTTGGACTTTCACTCTGATACCATGTCAAATTACCTAAAATCTTAGCTTTTAGTATATACTAAGCACTAGTGTTAAGCCCTCTAATATATAAGGTAGAAACTTCACCAAAGACATTTTTATTTAGGAGCTATTACTTCTTCACATCTGTATTATATTTTGCTGTTACTATGCTGCCTATTTTCCAAGATAATCAGTTCTTGGTAGATTGGTACAATCTCACACAGAAGATTCTAACTAGACATCACAAAAAGAGATTTTTTACATCAATTTATTCTCCTTAAAATGAGAGACTCAAGGTCCCTTCTGCTAGCCTTTAAAGTTATCAATTCAGAAGCCTCCACTCTCTAAGTAAAATTTAGGCCTGCATTATCTGAATCTGAAAGCAGGCCACTGGCTTCCAAAATACTGACGAAGACCTTTAACTGCAACGTAATGAAAATCAATTATGATTCTGGGATATCTTTTTTCTCAAAATTAGAATTATTTTGATTCATATAACTTGGACTACTATCCTATCAAATATGTGTGACTTCTACTTTACTGTAGCTAATTCCCAAATAAGATCATCAAAATACTTGAATACCAAAACCATAGTCATGCTGCAGATTTGTAATTTGACTGAGAGAGAAATCCAATCAACAGAAGAAACAATAGAAAGGAATAAAGTAGTTATATGAATTTCCATCATCCTGAGACGAGCTTTTCATCCTCAGACAAGCAATGTAACCAGTGAAAAGTACTCTTCCCATTGCTGACAACTCTTGTGTTATAAACAGATTAGGAATCCTTAGGTGTTAAGAACCAATAACCTTTCGGCAAAGTCCACTGAAAGAGTTAATTTTCTTCCTCCTAGAAAGGCTTAAAGTTGAGATCAATCAACCATCAGGCTAAAGAGCAAGTACAGGATATTCATGGTGATAAAAAGTGATTAAAAAGTTTATGAACAACACTACAAAATAGGGAGATTAATTACCAGGAAAAGAAGTGAAATGTGTTGGCTTCCCCTTATCAAGCCTTGGAACTTCCTCTTCAATGGAGGTTTTCATGGAAGAGGATTTCAATTGGCCACAAGTTGCCCCATAAACCAGCTGAGATCCCAACTGACTCCACGAAGGTGCTGCTGGCATATATGAAAGTTGCCCGAATGAGTTATGCACATTCCATTCATGCTCTTTCAAATACACAGTTTGCATAGCCATTTCTTCCCTCAAAGAGTTCCAAGCAACAAGTTTTCACCACCTCCTTTTAAAAAACTTCCACAAAGGACCTACAATTCAAGTTTTGACAAAGGTCACGACAAATTCTCTGCCAACGTGTTAGTTGCCACAGTACCAAAGTAAAAAAGGAAAAAAAATTAAAATATTTCAAAAATCTAAAAGAAAGAAATCAAGTTTATGCCATATATAATCAGAAACACAATCATCATCTTTCTACCAACAGAAACCAAATATGTACCCAAAAAGTAAAAAACCAAAAAACGGAACCAGGTTGTTAGATGAAAACATTTAGAAGAAAAGAACCAAAATAAAAGGAATCAACATAAGAACACAAATGGATCATCACATCAGCATAAGTGAAAAAAAGATTGAAGCAAGATCAAAAGAGGAGAAAGTTCAATCCCATAGTCAAAACAAAAGGTGAAAGATTCACTCACTTTCACAATCCCAGCAAACGGTAGAAGAAACAACAAGACTGAAGCTAAGTGAGTTGGAAGGCTAAGAGGAAGAAGAAGAAGAAGAGAAACACCATTATTCAGGCCTCATGTCGGTACATTAAGAAGCAAAAGAATTAGAGAGAAAACCAAGAGCGAGAAGAGTGGAACCGTGAACTAGTCCTTTCACATTTCAGAGTGAACTATTTGTAAAGCAGGAGTCAAAATTTAGTTGAGGGTAATATTTTCATAGAATACTCCATTAATACTTTATACATCTTTTAGGTGCTGATGTCGGAAAATAATTCACTACTGTCAAGAATTTTCTGTGTTTCTATCCAATGCTTTCACTGAAGTAGGATAAACTCTTTCAGCAGCAACATTCAATTGTAAAGGTCGCCCTTTGACCTCCTGATTGCAGAATTCCTTACATTAGATAAAAAAGAAAAGTTACTTTTCATTAAGAAACTTCATGTGTCAGTAAACCATCCTTACCACTCTGGTCATGGCGTTTAGGGCAGATTCTACATCCTTGCTGGTTTTAAACGAGATAAAACTGAATCCTCAAGATCTTCATGTCTCCCTCTCACAGATGACTTTGGCACTAAACACCCCAGGTTGGTCGGCAAATGCATCTCTAAGACCTGTGAGTTGAGACCCAACAAAGATTTCTGGCATAGATCTTGTAAGGAGTATTGACAAAAGCCTGGTTACTACTCTGCATTCTTTGTCTCATAACTGCCCGCTCACCTTCCATTGGAGCTTCCAGGAAATATACTTTAACAATCCGGCCTCCAATTTGCTCTTAGCAGACCCTAACAAGGAAACAATGTTAACTCTGTATTTAACATAAAATGTTCCTCTATATTCAACAAATTATGGACACAGAATATTAAACTTGGGAAGTTTTCCTTTTTGAGAAGGAAGTTATGCAAAATGTTAAATTCAAATGCTATATAAACTTCATTACAAGCTCTTGTGTACAAAATGACATGACACAAAATAAATGGAAAGGCGACTATATGAATCAACTCAATAAATGTTATCAGTAACAATTAGAAATTTAGTATATCTACATTGTGCAATCTATCTCATTAGCAGTATCCGCAACTCCTGATACCCGATTTGTGTTTGTTAATATGGACCAATGATCACTCTACCACCTTAACCAACACGATAAAATTAGCATGAAGATTAGTAGATTCGTTTTTCTTTTTATCTGAATTCTTTTAAAATCCATCTGTTTATTGTTACAAATGTCAGTCTTCCAGCAGATTCAGCACCACAATTCAGGAATTTGCACTCAGAGTAATGTTACTAGAACGACATGTACAAGCCACATTCTCATTCATTAAACATTGTACTTTACCCTCCCAAACACAATATGTGGTTCTGCCATTGCGACTAATCTTACTAAAAGTACATCTACAAGTCAAGTATTGTCATAGACTTAATGTTTCATGTTTTAAGCGCGATATTCTAAGTTGCAAAAATTCCAAGTTGAGAAAGTTAATTCAAGAGACACTACTGTAGCAAGACCCTAAAGTTTAATTAAGAAATTAAAGAAATATCGTAAGTAAAAATTCCATGGGAAGAAAACACTTACAGAACCATCAAACAAACGGATGGTTTCTTTAGCTTCATCGACACTCCCCATTTTTACAAAGCCAAACTGAGAAGAATTCATTGAATAAGGCACGTTGCGAGCTGAGAGAAGGTTTGAAAGTTTGTTGAAGTTGCAGAGAGAAGATGAAGCAGCCATTGAGAGAGTAGAAGAAGAAGCTGCAATTATCGATTGAGAAAAAGACGGATACGAAAGAAAGGAAGGGAAATTGATTATACCAATATTAGCCTCCCGCCCACAGCTGGATTCGAACCGAGTTGAGCTTCAAACTTAGCTCGGTTTATATATAGTAGAGCTCGAACTCCTCGAGTTCATAGAAGCCAAGCTCAAACTCAGCTTAAATTCAATTCGATTTGTTTTGAACTTGAGTTTTTAACTATTTTGTTATTAAAATAATATCGTTTTAATATATATTGATTTAAATGATGTCGTTTTGTATCAAAATTTTTAATTAAAAAATTTAATAAGTAGCTCGAGCTCGAACTAGTATAGGACTGACTCATTTCAGATTTATTTAAACTAAGTTCAAACTCGAATTCAGTTCAAGTCTAGCTCTATTCCCGCTTTTAAGGAAACAACACGGTTGGCCACTAGAGGGCCTAAATTAATACATTAATATTATAAATATTATAAAAAGGTTATTTTGATAATTTATATTTTATTTTAATAATTTATATTTTATTTGATTGTAATGCATTTTTTATTATTAATAATAATATAATAAATAATATAAAAAGTAATTTGATTAATATTCTACCTTATATTTTAAAAGGTAACTAAAATAATTTTGATTTTATTATAATTTATTAATTTTTAGGATAAAAATATTTTATTTTAAATTAATATAATAATAATATTTTAGAATAATTATATCTAAAAATATTTAAATAAAATAATATATTAATATTTTTTATTATCTTTAATCAAACGCAATAATTATTTATATTTATCAAATTTTATCAAAAATATTAATAATTTATACTCAATAATCTTTTAACTAATCTATCTTTAAAATAATTTTTTAATTTTAATAAAAAAATACTACACAAACCAAATGTATCCTAAGAATTCTTCAAGCTCAGACAAATTTTTCTTCTTTTAAAATCTTCTATAATTCAATTAAAAATTAAATAAATTTAGTATCCATTTAAGAAGTTCTTTTTGTTATTTTTTTTTTCAAAATTAAAACCATTTAAAATTTTTTAGGATAGAAGCGACGGACACCTCTTAATTTTCTCTTCTAACTTATGTTTTTTTTAATTATATTTTAATTATTATTATAATTTTAAGTTAATAATATGATTTCTAACCTTTTTTTTAATTTGATTTAGACTTAAAATTTGCGCAAGAAGTAAGATATTATATTAAAATCATGGGCACACCTAATGTATGAAAAATGGTAAGAGTGTTAAATAAATATTTGTTTTCCTTTCTTGTTATATATATATATATATATATATATATATATATATATATATATATATATATATATATATATATATATATATATTCTTTATTTGATTATAATCTATTTATTCAATTTTTTTAATTTTTAATATTAGGATTTTTTATTGGATTGGATTGTATTGTAATTGTAAAAATTTAAAAATTCTTTATTATTAAACCAAAATATTATTCACACTTCTTCGCAGAGTTGCATATAAATAAAAAACATAATTATTGGTACTTATCCATGGAGTTGCATATATATAGAAACAATTTTTATATACAATTTTATACATAAATAACGATATATTATTATATGATTAGATAATTAAAACTTAAAGATAAAACAATACTTAATTATATGATGATATATCATTATTTGAACACATGTTATTATTGAGGAGCAAAATCTAATGAAGGTGGTAATAAAATTGATTTGGGATGGTAAGAGGTTGAAAGCCATGTCGAAGACTTGCTTCCCAAACTTTGTCATAGTTGGAGATTTTGTGACCACACTCCTCTTCCTCCCATCCCTCTAGCCCATGAATTATTCCACCAATACGCCACGCACTCATCACCCTTCTTGGAAGCCAATTCTGATCATTTATTTTAATTTTAACTTTAGAATAAGTTACACATTGTATATATAAATAATTAATAAAATGAAATTAAAATCCCTAACCTCACAAGAGTCCACATTCTCAAGAGCCAAAGGAGTAGACATTGCTGGTGTTAGGTGGTAGAAACAATCTCTTCGTAGTTCTGTAAGTGGAAATTGTGAAAAAAGTATGAATAATGTTCCTTTTGTTGCTTTCAACTGTTCTTCTTTAGTCAGTCCATCTCCAACTAACCATATCTACACATATATCAGTCAATTAATTATATAAGGTGGTTAAAATATATTTTACAAGCATAAAATGTATCTATGTATACATATATATATATATATATATATATATATATATATATATATATATATATATGTACCTTTTGAGAATAAGTACTTGAAATATGCAAATTGCTCTCAAACTTGCCAACAAATGATTTCTTCAGCTTTTGATACTCAGACTGATGTAGTGTTACAACTTGAATGCCCCTTTGACAAAGAGCAAAAGCAATAGCATAAGCAACCTTGGTGAGATTTCCTCTAAGGATCACTTGGGTTGTTTCTTTAGGTAAGCTGTTTACCACAACAACTATTGCTAAACTACTCCCATCCACCACTTTTATCTTCAAATCCAGATGCCTTTCTACATAAATCTCACCAAACCTGTTCAGCTCTTCTCCCTGCAAATATTTATTTATTTATTAAACAACAACCTACACTAGTAGTTCAACTTTTTTTTTTTGTTTTCATATAATTAATATGCTCACCTGATTCAATAATCCTAGACTTATTACTTTAGCACCTTTTTGCTCTGCAGCTTCTATGGCTGCCTCAATCAAACTATTGATTAATTCCTTTTGCCAATGCAAAAAGTACTGCAACCCAATGAAAATTTAATAATTCAACTTCAAAGTTGAAAAGAAAAAAAAAAATAGAATGTAGTGTGATGATGCCTTCTTACTTGAAAGTTATACTTGGGTATGACCCAGGTTTGCAACTTTACGTCATTAAAACGATTTCGTTCAAGCACGAAAGTACGACCATATATCCAAGTTATCAACATGGAGCAAAAGGTAACCGGCCACATCAACCAAATATACCGATTTGAAGATGAATGTGGGTTAGCTGCAATGGAAGCAAATCCAAGGCGTAGATGGTATATGGAATCAAGTGTGGTTAAGTGCGTAAGATGCACTATGTCTGGCTTTTCTTCCCCTTTCTTGAGTGAAGTTTCATATAAAATATCTGAAGATTTGTCCATGGTACCATATATCAAATCATATATTGGCATGAATAATGAATAATTTGTTCGGAATTGAGTATGATGGAGTGAGTGGAACCTGCAATGTTAATTTATTTGAACCAACTCATTTACAAAATTATAAAGAGTAAAAAGTACACATACGCATGTATAAAGAGAGCGAGAGAGAGAGAGAAAGACATACGAAGGAGTATACATGAAGTACTTGAGAGGAGGGAAAATGGAGAAAAGCCAATTAGGAATGACCTCAAAATTGCAGTGACCCAAGTTGTTCATTAGATCGATATAGGTGATGTAGAAAAATAAGGCTGAGAAGGAAACAGTTCCGGTGAGCATAATTGTAAACAATGGTATCGCAAAGAGGGTGGAATATGCAATGTGCTCTGCAAATGGGTGTATTACAGCTGCCATTATACCCAAAAAGAAAAAAAAACGTATTAGCTTTTATAATAACATTCATTAAAATTAAGACTTAAAAAGGAAAATGGGAGAATTACAGGTGATAGGCTCCGTTACAATAGAAGAATGATGATGAGAGTGGTAGCGAGAGTAAAGGTAATGGTGGTGTAGAGCTCTATGAAGCCAATAGTAAAGGAACTCCACTGGACCAGCATGCAGTAGAAATGTGATAATTATACCATCTAATCTCCACAAGGGTATGTGAGAACCACCCATAACCATCTTACTGAATACGTAGACTAGGATTCCATTGAATATTATTTGGTCATCCCTGCATGCGCTCCAAACACATATATTCATTCATTTATTTATTTAAGTATACATGGGATTGTTTGGTTTTATTAAATCTTTGATTATCTAATTAATCTATGTTTTATTATTGATATTATTTTATTTAATTTATCAGATAATAAAATATTGTAATAATATAACGAATAATCTAATTAATTTATATCCTTATCGTGAGGGATTTTAATTTTTAACATCACTTTTTATATCTTTGAAACAAAAATATATTCATTTTAATTAAAATAATAAATAATATAAAAATATTTAAAAAATATATATTAACAATGAGATTATAACTTGAAAAATTATTTGCTAACATGAAAGATCCTACTATATTATTAACATGAAAAATATTTTACAAAAAATTATACTAGCAATACGATTTCATAATTTGCTAACATGAAAAATCCTACTATATTTTTAACATGAAAAATATTTTAGAGTATATACAAATCAAATACTTTAACACAAGACAAATTAATCTAACGAAATACAACACTAATTTATACTCATTAATCATTTAATGGCAAAAAAGTTTAACACTATCTTAATTATATTAATCAAACATAATAATTATTTATATATATTTATCAAATATAAAAAATAATTTATATTTAATAATCTTTTAAATAATTTATGTTTATAGTAATATTTCGATCGTCGTAATAAAATATTCTCTATGTCAGAAGCACCCTTATGATAGAATAATGATTCATTTACGTTATTGCTCACCAATTACTTTCTCTGTCCACTTGGTCAAACTCAATAGCTTTGTCAACAATCCTGGTTGTTCCTTTAGCTGATCTAAAACGAGAAAGGCTAATCCATATCTGATTGTGAATGACTCTCCAAACCAGTAGAGGAAATATCATAAAGTTGAAAAAGTCTTTCTCGTTTTCGTCCTTAACTATGTATGAATAGATGCCCTGAATAACCCAGGGAGCTAGTACTATATACTGCAATCACATAATCAACATATATTAAGCCACGTTATTCAGTGTAATACCACATAAATTAAATATCCAAAAACTTTATGTGTATGATTGATTGCCATTACCAATGCCAATACATAAACTTAAAACGTCTCTTAATTATGTGAAGGCTTTAGCAACTATGATAATTTTTTATGCAATATATAGAAACATGATAAAAACATGCAAATGGGGTGTTTTATTGAATCAAAAATATTGAGAAGAAATGAATTTCAGACATTCGTGCTGTGTGGCAAGATGCATTGATGCTTGCTAACTAATTAATTATTAAGGCCATGCAATGCTACGACTATGACCGATTCACAGGGTTTAGAAATAGTCCCGAGCACATGCTTTGAGAAATGGTAATGGGATTTATCCTAGATGTATTGTCTGGGATACCAGTGGATAACCACAACACGCAGACATTCAATTTGGAAAAGAAGGGTAGTGAAAGGGGTAGAGGACGTAGATGATAGCGTCTGTGATGGATGATGGTGATAGTGAGCCAAAGATTGTGGGAGCGACAATTACGATGGTGATATGTTCCCTTCGATTTCATCACTGCCTCACCTCTTCTTCTCCCCAATTTTGTTGATGACTTCTCTAACTCCTTAGGTGTTTTCTAGTGGCCAAGAGAGAATAAGAAAAGAAAAAGAGATAGAAGGGAAAAAATATAAAATGGTTAAGATGAAAATATAATTTATTTGTGCTGTTAAAGGTGTAAGTGATGGTAATAATCATATATAAATATTATTTAAAGTGACAAATGTTTATTAAAACTAAGGTTAGACTATGATGGGATGAGTGAGAAAATAAACTTTTAAATATTGTTTCACCGAAGAGATGAGAAATAGTCATTCGGCCTAATTATTATTTCAGAAACACAAGTTTCTGGAAGCTATATGTATGTTTGTGAGGGTGTGTAAGATTAAGAGAGAAAGATAAACAAGTAAGTTGAAGTAGACCTTAAAGTTGCCAAGAGGTTTCCATGGCCAGTCGGTGAGAATTCCCGGATTAGAAGCCATAGATTGTGCTGGTATTAGAGGATTCAGATGATATTTATAGTGTTAGAGCAAGTTTTACAGCTGTGAATGCATATTTAATACACCTACACCCGCCGACAAACCTCCTGTTACAACCGCCCAATCTTCAAATGCTGGCTTTGACTTGCCAAACTAATTCATGAGCAGGTGCGGGGCTATTGAACTGGCCCCGGATTGTTCATGGGTAGGTGCAGGCTTAATGAATGGCCCGGGCTTTTCATGAGCAGGTGATTGAGAATTCTATCACATTTTTCTGTCATACACATTATTATAAATCAAAATCATAAGACCAATTAATATAAATTAAGATGTATTTTAGTTCTAGTTTCATCAAATCACTGTGTAATTGAATTCACTTATAAAATTCAATAATATAGAAGGGAAACAAACATAACAAAGGCAACCCAAGTCTTGATCTAACCTCTCTGTCTTACCATTTTTGCTTTCACAATTTGTGCCATGGAGAAAAGGTCAATTGTTTCATTCAATTAGTCTTCTACCGATAAATCAATCATACGGTTTGGGGATTTTTAATGTGGACAGTAAAAAGCTCCTTCTATCTCCTTTTGTAAACATTTACGAGCAAATTGTTGACTGATTAAACACTAACCACAGAAATTTGCTTAATTGTGCTTTACTTGATTGCAGCCAAAAGCAAAGTGTATCAATTTGTATTGGTACACTAAAATATGTGATTTGTCATTCTTAACATTTATAATTTTCTTGTGAAAGTTGGAGTAGTTATTGGTTATTGCAAATCATGGAACAGCCACATCCAGGTTGTAGAGGTGCCAAAGCGATGTTCAATCTCCATCCCAGCTCTTCGATTTATATTGCATATCATTGTCAGTTTGGTCCATATGATGATCTAATCCTCTTTCAGGTTCATGAGAAACTCCTTTTGGATTTCTTTCACCAAAGGTGACCACAACTGCAAACTGAAATTTTATTAATTCATTTATTTCATCGTTTTTAAACAGTATGTGAGGACCAGTGGTGAGCCACAAAGATCGTAAAAGGTAATTTAGTTATACATTATTTATGAATGGTAAAAAGTCCTAGTCATAGCACATGGTTATGTTGTTGTTGAAAAGAAGAAAACTAAGTAAGGTGAAATGAATGGTGATAGGCTCGACGGCTACACAAGAGTGGTGGGGCAAGTGGTAGCATGAGTAAAGCAATGATTGTGCAGTGTTCCACTGGACTAGCATTGTACTTATGATGTGGGGAAGATCATAGTACAGTTCTAGGTAGGTTTGGTGGCTGAAGTCAATCAAGTAATAAAGGTAGAATGTTTGTCTCCCACCCAAACTTTCACAAAACGATAGTCTCTCACTTTCTTCAATCGTTCACCTGTCATCTATTTCCATCAGCGTATTTGTTAGCTTTATCCATCCAATTGATGAAAATATCAAAATATCCTTTATTAGTTTATGTAAAATGTCCAAGATGTCTTTCAATAACTGATGAAAAATAAATAATAACCTTATTTCTTTCTCTTTCTTTTTTTTTTCTGTTCGAACACTCTCATCTCACCATTACCCACCTCAGCTTAATCGCTAGCCACAAAATCCACATTACCTGCTGGAATTTCTCTGTATTCGATTTTTCCTTAAATTTCGCACATAAGCCAATGAAGTTGCTGCCTAAATGCATGGTGTTGTGGGAGTTTCAAGACATTGCCTAAATTTGCACTTAAATTTTTAAAGCATTGTCTGTGACCCAGTCAGCTGATGATTTCGCTCTCCCTGATTCTGTTTCTTGTGTTTTGAAAATTAGTGTTAGAATCACCTCCTCGACATTAACAACCTTGAAGAGGATGTGACCTAACCCATTATTTCCGTCGTGCAGACCTAATTTTCCCATCCCAAAAAGATGTCAAAATCAGACAAATTCAAATGTGATATGTATTAGATGGGTTTTCACTAAATAGAAAAACAATAAATATGAGGATAGGTAATTGAATGTGAACATATTTAGGTATGGTGGGTTAAGAATGGTAGAGAATTGACTTTGGAGGAAGCATTTATTGCCTTGCATAAAAACTTATTTATATAGGAAATTGTCTTAAATGTCATTTGTAATATAAAGTTTATAAAATAATGAATTTAAACCTAAAATCACAAATATCGTTTATAATTCAAAGTTTATAAAAATATGAATATGAAATAAAAGTTTTAAATATTATTTGAATATTTATTTATATTATAGCAATTATATCTGAAAAGCATGTGACCTAACCCACTTCTTTCATTGTGCAGACCTAATTTTCCCATCCAAAAAAGTTGTCAAAATCAGACAAATTCAAATGTGATACGTATAAGATGAGTTTTTACTAAATAGAAAAACAATAAATATGAGGATAGGTAATTGAATGTGAACATATTTAAGTAAGGTGGGTTAAGAATGGTAGAGAATTGACTTTGGAGGAAGCATTTATTGCCTTACATAAAAACTTATTTATATAGGAAATTGTCTTAAATATCATTTGTAATCTATAGTTTATAAAATAATGAATTTAAATCTAAAATCACAAATATCATTTATAATTCGAAGTTTACAAAAACATAAATCTGAAACAGAAGTCCTAAATATTATTTGAATATTTATTTATATTATAGCAATTATATCTTATTTGTAACCTAAAGTTTACAAAATATTGAAAATATATATATGGGCTTGAAGTCCCAAATTTTATCAAAAATATTTATTTATTTTATATTAATTATATCACATTTGCAACTTAAAGTTTGTATAAATGGTAAAAAATGTAGACTTGAAATCTAAAATATAATTAAAATTAAAATTTTAAATACTATAATATTATGAATACTAATTACAAAACCAAAAGTTTTGTAAATATGAGATAATATATAAACCTAAAGTTTTGAAAAATTAATCTTAATATTTCCCCTACAAAAGCAATTGTCTTGTAAATATGAGATAATATTTGAATCTAGAGTTTCAAAAATTAATCTCAATATATTCTTTATAAAACCAAAAATTTTGTGAATATGAATAATATTTAAACCTGAAGTTTCTAAAAGTATATGGATATAATTAAATGGACTTTTTACACGACTCTCCACCTTGAATATATAAGCCTTAAAAAATTGATTAAATAAAATGTTTCAAAAGGACAAATATACGACTACTATTTGTTTTGGTGTTACATCCTTAAAGGATTGCAAACAAATATATGGATATAATGATAAATTTATTAAAATCGTGGAGAAATTTAAAAGATGAATTTAAACATCAGATTCAATAGCTATGAATTTAGTACAACTCTACGATGTTTAGAATTTTTTCTTGATTATATAATGTGGGAGAGAAAAATATTCTCACATTTTATTTTTTTAATATAATATGCTCTTGTAGTACCAATATCGGGAAAAATAAATTCTGAATTAATATTTTCTCGTTAATGAAAAACTGTCAAACTCACCTCATAAGTGTTGCATCATTCTCTGAAGTGAACGCAACTACTAGAAGTAATTATCATGGGTGTGAATAAGGTCATAAAAGAAATCATTTTTAATCCGAAGATAGTTATAATAGAAAATTTCAATCACAATATCAGAAGTGGACTAAAACTATAACAAAATAAATAATAATGCAGAGTAAACCATAAAACAATAGGTGTAGGTGTAAATGTCATTGGTTGTGTGCATGTAGTACACACAAACATTCGGTGGATCTATATTAAGCCTCCACAAAAGTTAAATTTAATGATGATTTAGATTCTATCGATTTAATGAATCTTAATGTTTCAAAACTTCTTTCAAGAATAAAAATATGGGTTACTTGAGTAGTGACATGAATGCCCAAAATTTTTATTATTAAAATCTATTATATATAATTATTTTGTGTTTTATTATCACACTCTCCTTCCTTTCAATATTTTGTGTACATTATGTCAACATAATTTTTAAATGAAAGGATATGGACTCTAAAATTAAAACGTTGACTCAAAAGTTAAGATGGAGACATGTGTTTGGTGGATAATGCAACAACACACATAATTCTCAAAGAAAATAAATTTTCCTTTACTTTAACAATAATTGAAGCTAAAGTAAATACTATATCAAGAGCAACAAATATGATTGAAGGCTCCGAAAGAGCCGTAATCTTGTAAAAAAATAGGATCAAATTAAGCATCAATGATGTATTATATTCAAATAGATCTAGAAGAAATCTACTTAGTTTTAAAGACATAAGAAATAACTGTTATCACATTGAAACCATGTGTGAAAATAGTGCATATATAACTGATAATGCCTTTGAAAGAAGACTTATACTAGAAAAATTGTCCGCTTTATCATCTAGATTGTATTATACAATCATAAAACAATTGAAACTTACATAGTATCAAGCCAAAAATTCTTTGATCCAAAAGTCTTTATGTTTTAACATGATCGTTTAGGTCACTCAGAATCTACAATGATGCGTAGGATTATTGAAAATTCACATGGACATGCATTAAAAAATCATAAAATTTTATTATCTAGTAAAAAATTATGCATCGCCTATACATAAGACAAATTGATAATCTGACTATCTCCCTCCAAAATTAGAGTTGAATTTCTATCATTCTTACAAAGGATTCAAGGGTACATATCCACCAAGTAGGTTATTTCATTATTTTATGGTTTTAATTTATGCATATACACGATTGTCTCATATTTGTTTATTGTCAACTCAAAATGTTGTCTTCGCTAAACTACTAACACAAATTATCAAATTAAATGCACATTTCATAGATTATTCGATCAAGTCAATACAGTTTGATAATACTGGTGAATTAATATCCAGACATTTGATAATTATTGCATATCTATGGGGATTAATTTGAACATTTAGTCTCACATGTCTACTCTCAAAATAGATTAGCTGAGTCTTTTATCAAATGACTCAAAATAATTGCATGTACCTTATTACAAAGAACTTAATTATCAACTTCTATGTGAAGACATGTTATATTATATGTTGCAACATTAATTTGTTCGCGACCTTCCTCTTATCATCAATATTCTCCCTTACAATTAGTTTTTGGTTACCAACTTGATATTTCTCATTTAAGAATATTTAGTTGTACTGTATATGTCCCTATTGTGTCTCCTCAATGTACAAAAATGGGACCCTAACATCGTTTAGAAATTTATGTTGGATATAATTTACCATCTATTATCAAGTATCTAAAACTATTAACAAGTGATCTTTTTACTATACAATTTGCAGATTGTTATTCTGATGAGACAATATTTCTACCTTTAGAGGAAAAAAAAATGCCTCTTAAAGTTGAATATAAACTTACTTGGTATGTACCTACAATGTCCCATCTAGATCTTCGCACATCCCAAAGTGAAATTGAAATACGTTTACAAGATAGTGTGTTTACAAATTATTACCAATCAAATGACTGATGCATTTGTAGATACGACAAAAGTGATAAGATCACATGTACTAACTAGCAAGGCACCAATAAGAATTAATGTGACTGTTGAACAACCTGTTCGAGTCGTGACTAATCAATTTACTGCACACCAAAAGCATGGTAGACCTATTAGATTGAAGGACATTGTTCCTCGAAAAAAAAAGATAAATAATCAAACAAATGTCAATTATGATGATCGTCTTCCCAGAAGAAGACCTCTGGGAAGACGACGGCTTCATCTTCGTCTGGGACTTCGTCTCCCAAGGTGTCTCCATCGTCGATCGGGCCTCCAAATAGGAGGAAAGAGATCGTCGAAAGGAGAGGATTCTTCAGGAGGGAGAGGCCGTCGGCAATGGAGCTAGAGATGTCGTCGGAGATTTCAAAACGAAACCCTAAGGTGGAACTGCCATTTTTTAAAACTTAGGCTGGGGAAAAATTTTAGTTTTTAAAGTTTAGGGGGGCAAAAAAAGGTAAAATTTTCAGGCGTTAGGGTTCTGTTAAATTTAACCGGCCATGGGTGGGTGTTTGGTGTTTCCATAATTAAAGGGGGGATATTTGAAAAAATATCAAACCTTGGGTGGGAAATAGTCGTTTGGCCTAAAAGATATTATGACATATTATAAATAAATACATTTACATAATATAAAAACAATAAAATTATGTACACAACTTTATACACAACCAATGACATATTACCATGTGATTGGTATTATCTTATATTTAATTTTAAATTATCAAATCACATAGTTACATGTTATTAGTTGTGAACATAACATTACTTAATATAAAAATACAAATATAAGTACAATATATGTACCATCATCTACTCGTCCTCAATGTCTAGATTCTTGAATTATTTAAAGATACCTTTTATGACTCAATTTTGTAATTTGAAGTCAGCTTTCAACCAATTCTACATACACATAATCATTTTGACCATGTTTGGGTGTAAATTAGATCGTCTATCATCTAGCATGCATCCACCTGCACAAAAAACTAATTTTGATGCTATAAGCTACTTACTTTTGTGCAAGAGCAACATATGTGTGACTTTCTTCTCCCTCTAAACTAGGGCTCGACTCGAGCCGAGCCAGCTCTAGCTCAAGCTCGAGCTCGGCTCGGTCGAGCCCGAACCTGGCTGGGGTTGGCTCGGCTAGATTGAGCTGA
Organism: Mangifera indica; assembly: GCF_011075055.1. Lineage (NCBI taxonomy): Eukaryota > Viridiplantae > Streptophyta > Magnoliopsida > Sapindales > Anacardiaceae > Mangifera > Mangifera indica. Next base: position 6,660,231 of record NC_058146.1, read on the forward strand.
CTTGTGTTGGCTCGGTAGATTTTTTAAAAATTTTTTTATACAAAACGACATCGTTTTGATCAATATATATTAAAAACGATGTCGTTTTGATAACGAAAAATGAGCCGAATCGAACTTGAACCGAGCCGAGTCAAGCGCGAGCCGAACTCGAGCCGTCCATATATGAACCGAGCCGAGCTTGCGCTGGCTGTGAGCCGAGCTCGGCTTGGCTCGAATCCAACCCTGCTCTGAACTACTAGAATTTACCTTGGGTCTTGAATTTTATGCCTTCCTTCCATATTTATTTTCATAAATGCTATATATTTCCAATATAAATTATTTAATATTGTCTATCCAATTAACAATGTTGATAATTAATAAATTATCATTAATAACATTAAATAAATTGTTTACTCATAATATTTTGTCTTAGGATCCAAGACAGTAACAACAACATAAAGTAAAGAAATTTTATTCCAATATTTTTTAAATTTCCATTTCATTTGTCTAGATATATTTTGGAAAATATTATGATACCTATAATCTACAAAAATGTCACTAATTTCTAACATACTATACAAAATTAAACAAACTGTTAGATAGTACAAACCTGAACATTAGTTCGTGGTTGTCTTCAATGACTTTAATATATTGATTAGAGCAATAACAATCTTCAAATCATGATTTGTAAAAAAAAAAAGAAGACCTTTTTAATCATTTGTTTGGGTATTGAGAAATCGTGTTATAAGTATTTCATACTCTTTGCATGTTTTCAATATAAGATATGTTGAATTTCACATAGTTTTAATATCTGTTTTTAATTTTTTTCGTCTTAATTGCATTAACTTACATAATTCATGATATGCTTGCATTCATGACGGAAATATAAAATGTAAGCGTATTGATATCTCATATTTAGTTATTTTCAATCAATCTTGAGCTATTAAATTAATAATATAATATAAATATCTAATATGAAATAATTTTTCATTAAATAAAACATATATATGATTCAACATTAATTCAATAACTCTGTCATTATTTTTTGTATTATCAAATGTTATTGTAAAAATAGAATTATTAATTTTATATTTATAAAAAATTTTTGCTAATGTTTGATAAATTGTAAGATCATTATGTGAATATTCTAAATTTCTAAATACAATTACTTTTTTGCATAACTACCATTCAAACTTAATGTAATGGGTAGTTGTGCATAGGTACCTTAAGTCCTAATTTGTCGTTGTCTATAAGTTTGAAGTTATTGAAATAATACTATTAAAACTACAAAATTCTCCAATAACTTTTAATTTTATTAATTCATATTTTCTAAGAATATCTAACATAAGAGTAGACTTAAGAATTCTTTTAAATACGGATTGAACACTATTTTATATCATCTATTCTAATATCTCCTCTTTAGCATAAACAAAAGGTTGATTATAAGCAATAACATATCTGGCCATGTAGTCTCAATTTTTATTTGATCATATGTGAAAGTAAACATTTCTCCCATGTGCTCGAAATCACTCCAATCTCCTACTGCACTAGCACTAAGACCAACGAATCGCGATTTACTGAAGACAATTTCTTGTAACCCTTTGAGCTCACGTAAAATTTTTTTTTTTTTTACAATAATTTGTAATATGTCAGTAAAGATGTGTCGTGCCACCCAAACTTGCAAATATTAAACATGAACTGTAGTGTTTGCATATTGTTCAATGAATTACTCTTCTTTTGATTGTTTTTTGTATTTGATCAAAGTGATCTTATATCATAAACTTTTGATTTCTTTTTCTTCCTATTGAACTTGTGGTTGTTCTACTTTCACCAGTTGATGCTCCTCCTATTCCACATGAATATTTCATTAGCTCTAACATGATAATATTCAAATGGGTTGAAATTATTTGACCTTGGATCCATTTATAAAATATTTTGATAAATAAAATTATGAAAAATAATAAGTGGTTAACAAAATTGAAATGAAAACTAAATTATAAACATAGAAAAATATTGTTTGCGAATTCAAAAAGTTTCAAAATAAGAGATTGATGAGAGAATATAAGATTGAAAAGAATGAAAGATTGAGAGATTGAGAGATTAAGAGTATGAGCGTATATAAATTTTGGGAGGGGGGTTTATGTAGAGAAATTTTTTTAGAAAAGTCAAAAAAATTTTAAAAAAATATTTTTTTTTTTTTAAAGGCCAATGGCTACTGGAGCTGTTGGCCTTTAAAAGCAAAAGCCGAAAGGCTTCAACTAGTAGCAAAAGTTGTCGTAGTTACTTAAAATTAAAAAAAAACAATTATTTTTTAGATACAGCTGTAGTGCCTTACTGGGTCAACTTAGCCCATGGACCTGAAGGCCAAGCTTGCGACACGGTCCACTGCAATAGAGGGTTGTGCCCTTTTGAGCTAGGTTTCTTAGTCATGCCTCAGGTCAAGTTGCAGGCCGACCCACCTATTTAACATCTCTTGTTGGAAGCGGTGTCATAACCCAATATTGAAAAATTGGAGGGATACAAACATAACAAACGTGCCCAATTGTCGATCAAAGCTCTCAGACCCAAGTTGGGTCAGACATGAATTTTGGTTTGTCTTACTTTTTCGACTTTTCGCAGTTTGTATTTTTGTGAAATATTAAAAAGGAATAATTGAAAATGGTGAGGAGATTGGTCATATTGCTCTTATGAACAATTAGGATATACGGAGAGAAAGTGAATTGTTTCATTCAATCAATTTTTGTCAAATGGTTTTGGGATTTTTAATGTAGATAGTAAAAATATCTCTCTATCCCTTTCTGCAAATTTTTATGAACAGATTATTAATTGACTAACTATTGTTGCTCTCTGGGAAGCACAAAATTTTTGGGTTTTCGAAAAACCCCAAAACTGATACGTAACATTTAAGGGCTATTTCAAAAATTTAAAAGAAATTTGAAACACATTTTTGAGAAAGAAATGCGTTTCTTTAACAATTTTAGTGAATAGATTAAAAATCTAGTCACTTTTCACTATCCTTCACCTTTAGGCAGCTGCATAACCTTCGATAACATTCTTCCCTTCAATCTTCCCATATCGATGAAGTGATGATGTGATGGGTTGAATTTGGTCGGCTGATGGCGCTTGAGTTCCTTGTTGACACAATTCTTTCAATGTTCTTATCTGCTCCGGAGTTGGGTTCCACCTTGAACTTACCACATAGTGAACTCCCTCAGCTTGTTATGTTCACCAAAATTTGAACCTATTTCATATTTAAAAACATATGAAAAGAGCAACAAGTTAACAAAAAACAAAGAAAGAAGTGACAATTACTCACCAAGATGATGATGGTTTGCATGGTTTGGTAAGGACAAGTTGTGTTTGTGGATAAGGGAAAGTTAATTGGTTTTTCTCTTAACAACAATTTGGGTTGCTCTATGAGAGAGATATCATAATCTTTAAAGGCATAGACAAATCCCCATGGATTATAGGTGTATTATCGATTGGAAATTAGAGTGATTGAATGGGAATACAATTTATTCCTGGAAACAAAGCATTATCTTGGATTATTGCTTGTTTTCATACTTAATGTAGGTTTGCAAATACTTCTTGGAAGCAGTGGAAAAGCAACAGTATGGTTAGTTCTTGGTCTGTCCAAATGGTGGCAAAGATTGTCACCATGGACATGCTCTTCCTCCTAGATATGTCTTAAATTCTCAAATGAAAGCATGACTAGATGAAGAGACTGTGAATACTGTTGTTGAGACGAGAATGAAAATCGGGTTGGCTTTTTTTTTCCATTTTTACTTTGTTTCTAATCTTTTCCTATAGTTGGAACATGTTGGTTCTAATTTGCCAATTAAAATCTAAAAAGTTGCTATATATTTTTTTTAAAGAAATATAGGTTTTTATAATTTTTTTAATAACATATGGTTTTAAAAAAAATCTATATTTTTCATATTTGTATATTTTTCCACGTTTTTGTTTCTTATATCTTTCGAAAAATTGTATTTCTGCTTTTTATGTTACATAAGTTCCTATTATTGATTAAATCCTAACCATGGAAATTTGTTTAATTGTGCTTTACTTTAATGCATCCAGAAGAAAAGAGTATCAGAATACTAGGATTTGTGATATGTCATTTTGAATCATCGTTGACGTTCATGAGTAACTCCTTTGTTAGCTTATATAAATTTTTAAGAGAAGAAATAAGACAAAAGATTAAAATTTTCATTTCTAAAACATAAATTATGGAGTATTAACTACTAAAACCATTTTTGGAAAATTAACTTCTAAAACTATAATTTCTACAACCACTAAATCCACTACACTATAACTATTATTGCATAAGTTATCTGTTCAAACCATAACTCCTACAACTATTATAACATATATATCATTTACTTGATCATAAACTAAACTTAAATTTCACCATCAAATATATTTTTATTAAAATCAAATAACCAAAATAAACTTGTTATTGTGACAACAAAGTGTCACAACTTTAACACTCCTCCTTGACACTTTTGTTGGAAAAACCAAGTGATTTTCTCTATGTTTCAAACTTTGCCTTAGGCAAAGTTTTGGTTAGGATGTCTAGTAGCTAATTTTTAGATGAACAATAAATCAACTTGATCTTTTCTTCGTTTTTTACATCTCTAACAAAATGATATTTGATTTTCATGTGCTTTGTTTTGCCATGAAAGACAGGATTTTTCATAATACCAATGGTTGATTGGTTGTCACACAAAGTTTTAGTAAGATTTTCCTACTTCTGATACAGATCATTCATGATCTTCCTTAACCAAATGCTTTGATTGACTGTTCCAATAGCTGCAACATGTTCAACTTATGCAGTTGATTGAGCAACAATATCCTACTTTCTTGAATTCTAATTGAACATATTTGAGCCAAGTGTAAATAAATAACCAAATGTGCTTCTCATATCCTCTTGTGAACTAGCCCAATCATTGTCAGTGTATCCAGTTAAACTGAACCCTTGAGCTTTCTTGAATCAAATTCCCATATCATTGGTGTCAGTAACATACCAACACCCTTTTAACAGCTGTTTAATATAATTCACTTGGACTCACCATCAATCTTGAGAAAAGGCTTGTTGCAAACATAATATCAGGCCTTGTGGTAGTTAAATATAATAAACAACAAACCAAGCTTCTGAAAACTCTTTCATTTGCTTTTTCAACAACATCATTCTTACATAATATTTCACTTAACACCAATGGAATACTAACACTCTTGTTGTTCTCCATCATGAACTTTTCTAGGATTTGTTGAGCAAAATTTTCTTGACATATAAAAATATCTTGATCACTTCATGAAATTTTTTTGTCAAGAAAATATGACATTTCTTCTAAATCTGTCTTTTCAAATTCTTTTTTCATCTTTGCCTTGAACTCATTTACTAATTTGACATTATTTCTATTCACCAATAGGTCATCCACATAAAGGGATACTATCAAAACATCATTTCCTGATTTCTTCACATAGACAGTATGCTCACTTTTGCTTCTTTCAAACTTCAAGTTGTTGAAGTATTGATAAACTCTATTGTACCATGCTCTTGGAGCTTCTTTTAAGCCATACGAGGTCTTCATGAACAAATAAACTTTATCTTCTTAGCCTTTGATAACAAACCCTTCAAGTTACTCGACATAAATTTCCTCATTCAAGTAATCATTGAGAAAAGCTGACTTCACATCTAGTTGGAATACCTTCCAATAATTTTAAGTTACAAGTGTCAAAAGAAGTCTAATAGTATCATACCTTGCTACTAGAACAAATATATTTGAAAAATCAACACTTGCTTGCTATGAGTAGCTTTTCAGAACTAGTCTAACCTTTAGTTTGTTTATAAAACCATCTAGATTCATTTTTGTTCTAAAAACCCATTTCAAGCCAATGACTTTTTTGTTGTCAGGTTTGTCAACCAATTTCCAAGTCTTATTTTTGTTGATCATGCATAACTCCTCATACAGTGCATTTATCCATTTGTGTGAATTTACTACTTCATAAGTGGCAAGTTCAATCAAGGAGGCAACATTGCATCTTTCATAAATTTCAATCAATAGTCTTGTGCCTCTTGAAACTCTTTCTTTTCTTTATCATTTTTTTCACCAATTTGCTTTTTCCCTTCATTGGTGGATGAAGCTTTGCCCTTTTGTTGAGCCAAGAGAGCTCCTTTTGTAGCTTCTTCTTGCCTAATTGATCTTCTTTGCTCATGTACCTGTAAGGCATTCACCAATTCTGACATGGTGAACTTATCAAGATATCTTGAATCCTCGAGGGATGAGATCTTTATCTTAAACCTTTCAAGTAAGCTCACCAATACTTTCTCCACAACTCTTTTATTAGTCAATTCTTCACCCAATAGTCTGATTTTATTCACAATTCTAATTGTCTTAGAATCTTTCATTCTAAGAAGCTCAAATTCCCTTTTAAAATTCATGACTTGTATCTGCCTTATTTTGTCACTACCTTGAGACTCCTCCTTAAGTTTTTCCTAGGCTTTTTTAGGTGTTTTGCAGACTAGAATTTTGTCAAAAATAGCTTCAAACACTGCTACTTGTAGGCATGATAAGGCCTTGAATTTCTTGGTTTACTCTTCTACATGGTGCTTCATTTGTGCTATTGTGGGATGACTCTAACTGGAAAATAATCTTTGTCTGTTTTTACTACTTCCTATAGGTCAAGACCTTTCAAATATGTTTTCATTTTCATAGCCTAAACTTGATAATTTTCTCTAGAAAAAAAAAGGAGTTGAAGTTGCTACAAAACCACTTGAAGCCATGATTGATCTCTCGAGTTTTTTTGTTTTTTTTTTCAGTGAAGGAGAACTTGTTGGTTTTCTCTCTTTCTCACAGTTCTTCTAAAAACTTAAAAGCTTTGATACCATACGTTAGTTTATATAGATTTTTAAGAGAAGAAGTAAGACAAAAGATTAAGATTTTCATTTCTAAAACATGAATAAATAGAGTTACAAGTAACTCTTACAACCATTTATGGAGAATAAACTTCTAAAACCATAACTCTTACAACCATTATTGCATTAATTAATTGCTCAAACCATAATGTCTACAACTATTATAACATATTAGCTACTTTATCATAAACTAAACTTAAATTTCACCCTCTGTTACATTTTTATTAAAATTAAATGATCGAAATATACTTACTATTGTGACAGCTAAGTGTCACAATGTTAACATCCTTTCAAATTTCTTTCACCAAAGGTGAGTAACAACTGCAAATTGAAATTTTACTAGTTCATTTATTTCACAGTTTTTCAATGGTTTTTACTCAATTTTAGTCTTTATCCTAGGGTAAGTTTGAGAGGAGAACACAACGAGGATGTTGTTCCTTGCACTCAATAAAAAACTTAATACATCAAGTTTGTTGGAAATTCTCTTTCCGTGTTCCTCATACTCCCATTGTCTGAAAATTCAAAAGACTGCAACGGGAAATATTATCACAAAGCTATTGTGTCTGTTATAATAGTTGCACTTGAAATATGGAGCTTTTTAGGTCAAGTATTGAAAAAAATAACTTTTGTCAAAGAATCTTTACAGCCAAAGGGAGGCATTAGAACTTCAGGGCTTGGAGGAGATGGGTAAAAGTATAACAAATAGAATGTACAAGTGGGATGATCTGATTGACAAGGCTCAGGTCAGTAATAATGAAGTATACTCTTAGATATCAAATACGCATATGCCCTGATTGATTGCTTTGATTTGAAGTGTTTTCCTTTAGTCACATCCTCACCTTTCTTCTAAAATAGTAGAATTGAACAAGCTAAACAAGAATAATGTCAACTCTCTTCTCTTCTCTCCTCTAATATTGGTCTCATTTGGTTAGTCATAACAAAAAGCTTACATTGCAAGTAGGAAAAATATATTAATCATTTTTCAAGAACACATCTTGATATTTAGCCCTTTTTCTCTCTTATTAGAATAGAATGTCATCATAAATATATATCCGGATGACCTCTGAAATCAGTTGTAAATTCTCTTGCCATAAAATTAATCATAAATCAAGTCAATCTAGTTCTTTTCAATGTCGAAGCTCAAGCTACAAAGTCCTTTGTTCACATGATTTCATGTTAGGTAAAAAACTACCGAAAAAAAAAAAAAAACATTTCAATTTCCATCAGCAAATGAAGGTGGCATCTACAAAACTCTTCATCGTATAAAGCACTCCATAATATAATAATCAAGCAAAGCCTTTTCTTACATTGAGTACAGTCGACATGCAGGAACACAACTTCTATGATACCATAGACTCTAAAATCCTGAAACTCAGACAATTAACTTTCAAGAAGTGCACACTTAAACATAGTCTTTTTTTTTTTTTTTTTTTTAAATTCTCAAACCCAAATCGAGCACATCTATTGGATAAATGGGAATAAACCCATTTTATGGTTTATTTTTTAGTTTATAAGTTTTTTGAAGTGCATCAGGGTGTAAGCATCTCTAGCACTCCATGACTACAGCGCTGCATGGTGTGGAAAAGATGACCATAATGCTTAATGAGCCAAGAATGATTTGCCTAAACCAAATGGTGAGCTGGGCAATCCAATGAACTGCTCCATTTGGTCACAGCAGGGAGGGGGCTTGGTGCATGCAGCCCAATCCCCCGGCAGTTCCTTGCTGTCAAGCTTTAAGGTTGTTGCAGCCATCTGCTGCAGCAACCCAATGGTTGGGCATAGCAATGCCGTGGCCACTGTTCATATTTCCAGAGAAGGACTGGACAGATGGTCTGAGATGACTAAATGGAAAGCAATCAAAATCCCCCCTAGAGTACATGCTGGTCACCTCTGAGCCTGAAAGAGTTGATGTGTTGCAGTGTGTTTCTTTTGAAGAATTCAAATTTCCACCCTCAGATTGCAGGACTTCAGAACCTTGAGAACCAGAGGGCAGCAAAAGTTGTTCCTCACCACCTTTCTTCTCCTCAGTTCTGCCATTCTGTTTTCTCAGATCTTTTGTGTTCAAGAAACGGCCTCCACACCCCCTTGGTCGACGAATGGCATGGAGATGGCGTGAATGGTGCATATACGGCTGAAAACAGAAAAGGAGGCAAACCATTACAACCAAAGTTGGAAGGGAAATAGAAAGTTACAGAGAACAGAACTTGTAATATTGGTCATGATAAATATAAAATATACACATATTCTCAAGGTCCTAAATTTTAGCAATTTGTAAATTATTTCAGTTGGTCAAATTATTAGATAACTTATAAAAGCAGAATTAACTAAGACCATAAAGTACCCAAATTACCGAAATTTAGTGCTGCAATATATTGAACTCAAAATTGCTTAGCCAACCAATCAATTAACAGAACTACACATTCATTTAATGACCAGAACAAAGGGAAGACTTTTCACATTGAATAAGGCTAGGATTACTTTTTTAAAGGGAACCCATCAAGTTGGTCAAATTTATATGATTTTCTCTTCTAAATGATAACATATTGAGAAATTGAATCCAAATATCTTACCTTGCGTCTGGAAGCCATTTTATTCTCAAGTACAGCCTTAGCACGTGACTTCCGGCGCCTAATGATCCCATGATACTGCTTAGCATTAACATATATTGGTCCGTCATCACTTGACAGGTTCAGTGGCAGCATGATCCGGCCCTAGTTTGTTGTGAATATGTATATGCATCAGTTAAACTTGGCTAGATGCTTTATAATCATTTGCCTAATGCAAAAACCAGATGCTTTATAATATAAGCTACATCTGTTCTTCCAAATCTCCCTTATGTAATTATCTTCTTGTGTTTAAATTTCTTTCCTGTTTGTTGTTATCTTGCATATCCTAAATGGTTGAGAATATGATTATTGGAGAATACAATTTTTCCTCCCATCCAATTTTGTGAGACTAACACATGATTATTCTTCAATGAGTAACTAAATGCAACTTTTGGCTCATAATAATGTTTAATTTATAACCAAGTTAACTAGATGCCGAATTTCAAGCTTAAAAGAAACATGCTGTAAAATTTTTTAAACCTCAAAATATTCACTAATAAGGTTCTTAACTAAACCAGAAGGATAGAGATTAAGGAATTTCTATCATTCTAGTTTGTTTATTTATCTAAACGTATAACTAAAGCAGTAACATGTGCAGATGAGGATTCTGTTTTTTCATGCGAAAAAGATAGCTATCAGGGACAAATTTGTTAACTGCAAATATAGCTACATAGAAATGATTAAGCTAAAAGGAATAATGGGAGACATACTGAAATTTGAGGTCCGTAAGTGGAGAGTACTCCATAATATTGATCTACATACGGGTATTTCGCACAGATCTACAGTTGTAGCCCATGAATGGAGAGATCAGCCATCAGGGACTATAAACCAAAAGAGAAATAATGGATGGAGGAAAGAATTGAGTATAATAAAGTTCTTACCATGTGCTGCCCAAAACCTATCTCAAAACAAGCACGATTTTCTGGCTGAGGTGATTGTAGAGAAATGGCACCAGGATGCTTGTGTCCATCAGGGGAACTTTTGCAATCACCTAATGAGAAACTAGGATGGTTAAAAATGGTCAAAATGAGATGTTCTGTTTAAAAAAAAAATTACAACTGAAATCTGTGGGAAAGCAAGGTTTGAAGACATTGATACTTTTCTTTGTAGTGATGAATAAAGATGAGTAAAAAAATACTACATTTTATGGAACAGAAATCTCTGATCATTACGGGAAGTGCTGGTAGACAGAAAATAGTCTTTGAGGGAGTTGTAAAAGAATGAAATGTAGCAACAAAGATTGAGGATCAGTACCAAGAAGTTGAAACTAAGGCTTCACAAGTACACTTGTACTTAGATGAGAGTAATAAAATGAAAAGCATGTTACTGAACCTCAGAATTCTTTCATTACACTACATTTATCATTTCGTCTTAAGTGAGTTATACTTTGGTGTTCTAACAAATATGCAAGGAAACAGTAAGACATTTAGGAAAATCAACCCCAATGCCAAATCTATCACTTCATTTCTTCCCCGTGATTCTAATTTACAAAAGAAATAATTGACTCAAACAAAAGCTACTTTTCCATGTTGTGTTGGTTATTATCTCATCAAATGTCCTAGAAAATGGATTATTTGAATTTCCATTTGGTGTCTCATCAATAAAGTTCTAAAGTAACCATATAACCCGAATGCTCAAAATTGTAATTAAGGAATCAACAAGCTCTTTAACAGGTACCTTCACATGTAAAATGAAAATAGCAGAACAAAAATGATGGAACATGCAAAATATGGAGCAAACCGAAGTAAGATGGAAAGTATAACATAGACAACAACTGAACACAGCATGTACAGTATGTCAAATCTGAACTTAGGACTTTCACTCTGATACTGAGCACTAGTGTTAAGGTCCCTAATATATAAGGTAGAAACTTCACCAAAGACATATTTTGATTTAGGAGCTATTACTTCTTCACATCAGCATCATATTTTGCTGTGATTAAGGAGCTATGCTGCCTGTTTTCCAAGATAATCAGTGTCTCGGTAGATTGGTACAATATCACATAGAAGATACTAAGGAAGATCTTTAAAAGCAAAAAAATGAAAATAAATTATGATTCTGGGATATCTATTCTCTCAAAACTAGCATTATTTTGATTTTTTACAAATTGGACGTCTATCCTATCAAATGTGTGACTTCTACTTTACTATAACTAATTCCCAAATAAGATCATCAAAATGCTTGAATACTAAAACGATAGTCATTCTACAGATTTGTAATTTTTGACTGAGAGAAAAATCCAATCAACAGAAGAAACAATAGAAGGGAATAAAGCAGCAATAAGAATTAATTTTCTTCATCCTACAAATGCTTAAAGTTGAGATCAATAAACCATCAGTATAAAGAGCAAGCACTAGATATTCATGGTGATAAAACTGACTAAAAAGTTTATGAACAACACAACAATTTTTTACGGCTATTTTACCAAAAGAGGGAGATTTATTACCAGGGAAAAAAGTGAAATGTGTTGGGTTCCCCTTATCAAGCCTTTGACCTGCCTCTTCAGTGGAGATTTCCATGGAAAAGGACTTCAATTGGCCACAGGTTGCCCCATAAACCGGCTGAGATCCCAACTGACTCCACCAAGGTGCTGCTGGCACAGATGAAAGTTGCCCAATCGAGTTATGAACATTCCCTTCATGCTCTTTCAAATACACAGTTTGCATCGCCATTTCCCCCCTCAAAGTGTTCCAAGCAACAATTTTTCACCGCCTCCTTTTAAATAACTTCCAAAGAGGACCTACAATTCAAAGTTTTAACAAAAGTTACCAACAATTCTCTGCCAAGTTGTGAGTTGCCGTTGTAACAGAGTGAAAAAGGGAAAAAAAATAAATTATTTCAAAAATAATAAAGAAAGACGACAAGACCTTGTTTATGCCATATATAATCAGAAACACAATCATCATCTTTCCACCAACAGAAACCAAATATGAACCAAAAAAAAACAGAACCAAGTTGATAGATGAAAAAATTTAAAATAAGAACACAAAGGGGTCATCACATCAGCATAAGAAAAATTGAAGCCAGAACTAAAGAAGCGAAAATTCAATCCAGTAGTGAAAACAAAAGTTGAAAAATTTACTCACTCTGACAATACCCGGAAACAGTTGAAGAAACAAGAAGACCGAAGCTAAGTGAGTTGGAAGACTAAGAGGAAGAAGGAGAAGGAGAAGGAGAAGGAGAGGGAGAGAAACCCCATTTGCAAGGACTCATGTCGGTACAATAAGAAGCAAAAGAATTATAGAGAAAACCAAGAGAGAGAAGAGTGGAAGTTAGCGTTCTAGTGTAAATAGAACTGAAGTAGACGACATTAACCAATAAGCTTCAGCTTTCATGCAAGCCCTTTTGTAATTAAAAGCCATTTCTTTATTTCCATCACAGTCTTGTCCTACTGGTCACTTGTTCCCTTCTCACCTTTTTTAATCGCACAAAGCCAACCTAAGCTGCCTCCAAATCCAATCAATAATTTTTTTCCCCCCTCCAACGGGCTCCTCGTCCCCCGCACAAGTCAATCCAAGCTTCATATTCACAATCATTATAAAAAATAAAATAAATTAAAATTTTATAAATATAATAAAGATTCAAATTTTAATTTTTTTTTAAATTTTAATTCTCTGTTAATACTATAATCCTTAGGATTTTCTAATAATAATTAACTCAAATGATAATAAAACAATTTTATATATAGAATATAAATTTAAATTTTTTTATAATATTTTAAAATTAAATTTTTGATTTATTCTCATTATTAAACTTTAAATTTAATATATCCGATAACATTTGCTAATGATAAAACAGCCAATCAACTTAACTAATATTTCTCTTATTAAAAAAAAAAAAAAAACCCAACCTAAGCTTGGATCTGTTATCCCAAACATGTCAATTTTTCTTTTTGGGTACATTTTCAAGTGTCTCAAAATCTAACAAGGGCAGCGTAGGGATGTGCATCAGAAAAGCCGCCACCCAAGGACCATTGCATGGCTAGGAATTAAGCTACGTTGCCATTCCATATCTAATTTAGCAAACAATTGCATTTGCCAGAAATAGAATGATCTCTTACTGTTGCCTTTGCTGACTAAAATTACAATTAATAAATAGACATTGATGGCCTTTCAATAAACTTATTGAAACCTAAAATATTTTTTTTCTTTATTTTATTTTTCATACCTTTTTTGTGAAGGCAATTTTAAATGGCATTCCTTCAAGTTTATTTTAATTTTAAAATTTAATCAGAAAATGGTTAAAAAATAAAATTAAGTTTATTCAAGTGTCCAAAATCTATACATGGTAAAGAACGTATCATTACTTAAGGAAAAAAAATTTAATTAGTGCAAGTGGGTTAATGATAAGTTTAAATATAATTACAACATTAATTAATATATTTCTCGTGCTTCTTCGCTGGATCTAGGATTGAGAATGGAAACAGTTGTCACTTATTTTATTGGTGAATATCAACCTTGAGTATTTTAAAATTTAAAATTTAAATTACTTTATTTTGTTGCCTCTTGGTTTGATAGCTTTTACTTTTCTTTTCCCAATTTACCTGTTTGATGATACATTCATACAAATCTTAGGGGTCGTTTGGTTCCAGTTTTTAAAGATTACTTTAATAATCTATCTTTTATTTTCTTGTTTAATTTGTTAGTAATAAAAAATTACAATAATCTTCTATTACCAATGTTGAAATGTCAGGTAATACAAGTGATAATTTGATTACTACCTTCACCTTAGGTATTTAAATATTACCAAGGTAATCTTGATTTTATTATAATTATATTATTATTTATTAATTTTTTGAGACAAAAATAAATTTATTTTTAATTAATATGATAAATAATATAAAAAATATTTAAAAATAATTATATTCAAGGGCATTTAAGTAAAATAATTTACTAGTAATCTTTTATTACCTTTAATCAAACACAATAATTATTGATACCTACCAAATTTTATCAAACATAATAATAATTTATATCCAGTAATCTTCTAAGTAATCTACCTTCAAGATAATTTTTCTATTTTGGTAATAAAATATTACCTAAACCAAATGCCCAAAATAAAAAATTATTTTAATAAAATTATGTATACATAGTTTTTATATATAAATAAATATATATATATACACACATAAATATATTATTATATAATTAAATAATAATAAAATATATATATACACATAAATATATTATTATATAATTAAATAATAATAAAATAATTTTTAATTATATAATAACATATATATATATATATATAATATTTTTCAAATTATTTATGATCGGGAAAATTCATTATGCCTTACCGAAATGTCACTATATTGTAAGTAAATATTATATAAAATGTTATAACCTATAAGGGGGTGTTTGGTTTGGGTAATGTTTGATTACTAAAATAGAAAGATTACCTTGAAGATAAATTATTTAGAAGATTACTGGGTATAAATGATTACTATGTTTGATAAAATTTGATAGGTATAAATAATTATTGTGTTTGGTTAAAGGTAATAAAAGATTATTAGTAAATTATTTTGCTTAGATGCCTTTAAATATAATCATTTTTAAATATTTTTTATATTATTTGTCATATTAATTAAAAATAAATTTATTTTTATCTCAAAAAATTAATAAATAATAATTTTTCTATAATAAACTTAAGAGTACTCCAGTAATCTTTAAATACTTAAGATAAATGTGGTAATCAAATTACCATATATATTACCTGCCACGTCAACATTGGTAATAGAAGATTACTGTAATCTTTTATTACTGATAAACCAAACAAAGAAATAAAAGGTAGATTACCAAGGTAAACTTAAAAACCGCCAACCAAACGCACCATAAAGGTAATTTTCATGTGGTTACAACAGATGAAATTATTTTTCTTGTGATTTAGTCGCTGAATTTAGAAAATATAAAATATGAGTTTGGCAATTATTAATAGAAATTATGTAGAAAATAGAAAAAAAAACTTTTTTTGAGTAATATTATCTATACAATTTTATATATAAATAATAATATATTATTATATTTTTAGATCATTTTAAATTATAGATAAAACAAAACTCAATCATATGGTGATATGTCATTACTTATATATAAAATTATATATATTATTTATATATATAATTTTATTATTTTTTTAC
Organism: Mangifera indica; assembly: GCF_011075055.1. Lineage (NCBI taxonomy): Eukaryota > Viridiplantae > Streptophyta > Magnoliopsida > Sapindales > Anacardiaceae > Mangifera > Mangifera indica. The sequence goes on from NC_058146.1 coordinate 6,675,874, forward strand.
TAATATAAAGGAAATAAGTTACCTTGAACTATTTTTACGATTTTGACTAAGATTTTTAAAATAGAAAATATTTTTAATTATTTGATATTTTATGAACTTTTTACCATTAATTTTATTATTTTCCTTAATAAATGAAAACTAAAAATAAATTTTCATGGAATAATATAAATTATATAATTGTTTTCAATAAAACTATGTATACTCATTTTGGGTATACAAGTATATACACACTTATATGTGTCATCATATGATTAATTGATTTTGAATTTAAAGATAAAATAACATTCAATCATATAATGACATATATAAATATATACATATTTATATATTTAAAATAGATACACATAGTATTGTTCAACTATTTTTATATGTTATTCTTCACCCTGCAAAATATCTACTCAAGGAAACATTTTTTCAAAGCTCTGAGTCATCTCAACCATCAATTAATCATAAGACCAACAAGTAAGAAATACGAGTAGGTATTTCAATCTAAGTCCACATGAAGTTAACATCCATTAAGTGTTCTCGTGCATCAATGCTACAACTAACTTGGATAAACAACCAAAATTAGGTTACCAAATCTACGAACTAGATATGCGTGACAACTTGAATGTCTATCGAGTCTCTCTAGAGATAGTGGCTAAATACACCCCAACATAGACCAACAACAAAATCTCAGTAAGCCTTGAACAAAGAGACTTACAAGAGATTTGCCTCCTATAATAAATAATCCCTAAGCACTCTACTCAATCAAATTTATGCAATACATAAGCATAAGGAATTATTTCCCCAACCCAGGGTAGTGAAATGAGTTTGCGCTAGGCAAGACTAAGAAAAGGAATGTCATTATCACCATGATATTGGCAACAACACTGATCAATATCGAGATCTTCTAGAGAGTATCGAATACCCCATTAATAGATGATACCTTAGATAATACGTGAATAAAACCACAATGGCCAACTTTTCACCTTGAAAAATAGGGAAGGTGCTTCCAAAGGGTATCCTCCTCTCTAAACTAGTCATATATTGTATTAATGACACTTTTTTAACCCAAATGGAAACAGAAGGCAGACAATGCCTCATAAAAACCATTAAATTGTTTTCTTTAGTTTGATGTTAATTACAAATTCAAACTAAAGTTCTTTTTCAAGTTCTCTTAATTTAATTTTGTTCTTTGTTCTCTTTGGTGAGAATGTTTTTCTAACTATGGACTAATACAATGACATTAATAGGAGTAATATGATGATCAATATATATATTTTTTTTATAACTGGAGAATCTGACCCATAATTGATTAGATAGATAAATCTCGAGGTATAGTGATCGAACTTATAATCACTACACCAAATAAGTAATGATTTCATAAGTATGATAGAAACTCAAACCTAAATTTTTTTCCCTAAAAATGATGATCAATCTCTAGAAATTCACATTACCCATTTATTATCTAATTCTCATTCTAGAAAGATACTTTGGTCATACCTAGAAAGACGCCACAACTCTCATAAACACAAAATAATAAAACAAGTTAAAACCTTTATGACCAAAGACTCCCAAAGTTGAGTAACTTATTTGTCTTTCGAGTGCAATGATGGTATTCCCCTTATAAACAAGTTGAAGATAATAGTATAAAAAGACCAATAGAAATAGCAAGAAAAGAAAAAGTTGTGATGCGTGAGACAGTTAAGTCAACTCTTCCCTTTTATAGTCAAAACAAGGAAATAGGCAATGACCAATCCTAACCGTCCAACGTGGTCTTCGAAAACATTTTAACCATTGCGTGATATAAACAATGCACATCTACTCATATTTTGTGAGAAAAATAAATGATAGGATTAATACATGACTCAAAACGTGCAAAGTTATAATGATACCAATTAAGATGTCCTTATTAAAAAAAAAAAAAAAAGATATGGTAATTTCAATATAACAACAACTCACACAAGAGAGATAGTGAGCGAGGTTATTAAATTTTCCTCACACTCCAAAAATTGACAATAATTGTTATGTGATGTTCTCTAGCGAGCAAGATATTTACTTGAAAATGCATCTCTTTAGAGGTTTGAGCTATCTCAATCAATAATCAACTATAAGACCAATAACCAAGAATCGTAAATAAGTATTTTAACCTGAGGCCAAGAGAATACCTCTATTAAGAGAAAATTTTTCTAAATTCGTTAATAAGGATTTTCTTATCTCTTCTTCATAATAACAAAAGAAACTATATTCACCTTTCTAATAAAATATTTTTTCTATTGTAATATTCTCTTTTATTTAAGTTAGAATAGATTTAAATATGTTGCATCATGTTTGAGTCATATAAATCTCTTAATTATCCTAATTTGATTGTAATTTCTCCTCATAAGTCATATAAATATAAAAGACCAACAAGAAACAAATGAACTATGTTTAAAGATATCTATGGACACATGCAGTTACATAAATTCATACACTCGCTCATTGTATTCATCCTCTATTGGATGTACCTAAGCTAATTCCTTAGACGTAGACATTTCAACTATCAGGTCAAACTATATTAAAAATTTTGTGTCTTATTTTCTTTACTCTTTTTATTTTATATACATACCACATAGTAGTAGACATCAAAATATTATCATAGGTATTCTAATCGTTGCTACCATAACTTAATTTATGTAAGACTGAAAATTACAGACTTTGATTAGTGACAAAAAATTGTATCTACAACTATAATCAAATATAAAAAAATGTTATTGATAGCTTGTAGAAAGGGAAACATTTGACTTCACTGATTTTTTAACCTTTCGCATTAAAAAACATGAGCATACAATTGTAAAACAATAAATTCTAATGCTCCTTTCTAGTTATTAAGAGATTAGTGAATAAAAAAATAAATTAAAATGTCAATTTTATGCTTAAACTATGTAGACCGGTTGTAATTAAGCTCTAGATGACGATGACTTATCACAATAAAATTAATTTGCAAGTGCTGTCACTGTTCTTACCAACCTGCCAACATGTTTACAGAGACATAAAATTCATCATCCTTGTCATTGTTTGTTTCAATTAAGGTAGCTAAACAAATTTAAGTTATATTAATCATGGGTCAATTAAAACTTTCCCTTTTTTTCATTTTTTCGTGTAAATTAAAATATATCACTTTCTGTCTTTGTAAAAATATATAACCTAAAATCAAACCCACCCTAAATTTGCTTCTATCTAGAACTAGAATGATTAATTTTAGATCTAACAAATTTCATTTCAATACATTTTATTCTTATAATTTTATTTATTTACAGTGTTGAATCCAATAACTTAATATCGAACTTATTTTTAACATAAGGTCAATAAAATCATTTAAAGTAAAAAGACATAAGCATATATAAATTGATTCAAATTAATTCAAAAATTCTCATTATTTATACATTCGGATAAATACAATTGATGTGGGGTGGTGGGAGTAGACATTATAATAGAATTTTCAACATTTTGTTGATTCTATACCAAATAAAATCACACCATACTCATCAATTTTATGAATATCATAAACAAAATAATTAAATCTACATAGAGACAAAGATAATAAAAACAACCGAAATGTCACATGATTGGATAGGTCCAAAATATTTCTAGCATAATTAACTTTTATTCATATAATTGAGTTTTGGATTATACCCATGATTTGAAAGATAAGACAAGCTTCATTGTCTTCAACGAAGCTCCTACCTAGAAACCTTAACATGTTAGGATTACATAATTTAATCATACAAAACGTCAAATATTTTTTGTTTGGCTATAGCTATGGTGGCCCCTTGAGAAGATAAATTTGTGAGGTGGAGACCAACCTTTCAATTTAAACCCCCTTCTTGGTCTTAATTCAAATGGTAATTTTGTTTTGTTGGTAGTTCAAATCATATGCTAACAATCCCACCTAACTTTTCCGTTGTTGTTACGGTAGTCTCTTGTCTAATAATCATAACCTTAATGAAGCTTATTAAAGGTGGTAACAGATAATTTTTGAATGATGTTTACCTAATTTAAATTTGAATCCATAAAGGTTAAACCATTTTAAACATAGAACCTATGGTAGAAACTACTTTATACAAACTGATGTAATAACTTTTATATGATTCACATATCACTCACTTTAATTTGTTCTTAATTTTGTAATAAAACTATACATAGATCTTAACAGTTAGTAAAACTTGTAGAGTATTAAAACTTTTAAGGTAAAAGTTTTAATTTGAATCTCTGTCATACTTATGAAACTTTTGCTTACCTGATTTAGTGGTAACATGTTCGATCACTATATCTTGAGTTTACATGTTCAACAAATAGGACAAGATCCTTGGTTAAAAAAAAAAATTACTAATACTTATATGTTATTATATAATTAAGTGATATTTTATTCTTAATTCAAAGTCATTTAATCATATATTTAAATTAACTCAATAGAATATATTCCTTATATTGTTTTAAAAAACTTATTAATATCTATTCTCACCATAAGTCAAATAGCAACAGAGATTATTTAAATAGAGCATGGTATAGCCTAATTAATTGCATTTGAAGTCCCAAAGCGTGTTGCTATATGCCATTTATTTTTTTTTTTAATGGAAAAATAATTAGAGGTTGGTGATCTAAATTGACATATGAGGAAGGCAGGTTCATAGCTAAATTGTAAATTCCATTATGCATTTAGCAAGACTATAATTAATTTCTATATCAAAGTAAATGGTGGTCCAACTATTTATATTATGGATTTCAACTGGTTTTCACCTTGAATTAAAAATATCCCCAATGATCTCTTCGCCTACTCATGCCAAATTGTACTTTTGTTAATATGGAGTTTAGTTAATAAATATATGTATTATTTATATTCTCATATTATTCATATATTAAATATATTTAGAAGAATTTTTACACCTAAAACATATTAAATATGTATTTTATATCATTTTCGTATTAAATACAAATTATACGCTGTATTTTTTAACTTTTGGCTAAACTTAAATTACAAAATCCCCTTATATTTTTAATTATTTACGAAAATGTTATTGTCATTTAAAAAAAAACCCAACAATATTTCTTTTTTAATTCTCACTCTTAATTTTACGTTTTCCTTCCTTATGGCTTGTACGTTACTTGTCGTACAAAAAATTTTGATTATGTATTATATTATATTAGGTTTGATAGTTAATTAAATACTTTACATTTAAATTGTTATATTGATTTTTAACAGAAGATTCGTGAAAATTATTAAAATTATTATGATATTGTCGTATTTTTAGAAATATATTATTAACGATGTGTTGTATTAAACCCATATATTATTTATGTTCTCATATTATTCATATATTAAATATATTTAAAAGAATTTTTAAACCTAAAACGTATTAAATACATATTTTATATTTTTTTAGTATTAAATACGAATTATACACTGTATTTTTTAATTTTTAGCTAAACTTAAATTACAAAATTATCTCTTCTATTTTTAATTATTTATGAAAATGTCACTGCTATTTAAAAAAAAAAAAACCCCAACAAAATTTATTTTTTAATTCTCAGTCTTAATTTTACGTTTTTCTCCCTTGTGGCTTGTACGTTAAAAATTTTTGATTATATATTATATTATATTAGGTTTAATAGTTGATTAAATATTTTACATTTAAATTGTCATATTGATTTTTAACAGAAAATTCATGAAAATTACTAAAATTATTATAATATTGTCTTGTTTTTAGAAATATATTATTAATGATGTATCGTATTAAATTCATATATACACATTCTACAATTTTTTTTATATGCAAATTTTAGGAGTGTTTTTTTATAAACTTATTTTTTATTATTTATCATATTATACTCGTATAATTCATGTAATATTTTTTTCATTTCCGTATTTATTAACTAAGGTTTGCACAATCATTAAAATCAATATTTTCATAATAGAATGGAACGTGGAGCAACGATCTTATTTAATTGAAAACCAAATGAATTAATTACTTAAAAATAATATTTAAAATAATTTTATAAAATTTATAACCAAATATACCTTTTAAATTATTTTAATATTAAAATAAATTTAATTTAATATAAAATTAAATTTATAAGTGAGATTTTAAATTTAAATTTTATTTAAAAAATTAATTTTTTATGTAAATAGGTCAAATTTAATTTTTTATCAAATTTGATTTTAGATTAATAGATCGAATTTGATCTAATTGTAAAAATAATTTCAAATAAACTAGAATCGTTTTTGTTTATAAGGAATGATTCAATCCATCGATCCACTTAATCTAATCATATTTTAAAATCTTTATTAAAATATTAATTTTATTGACAAAGATGTCATCGTAAATTCCACACTCACCAAAAAATTACATATACAGATATGCCATTTTGATGAGGGAATCAGCAAAGTACTTTCAACGTAAAATGATTAATAACTAAGAGATAATTCAATGAAAAATATTTTTATAACTTCAGGAATCTTCATCAGAAGTCTATAACGATCTGAAGAAGATTTCGGATAAACATGAAAATAAGCCAAGAATCAAGTGAGGTTTTGTTTATAAATTAACTATGGCTTGATTATTATCTTGATTAAGGACCCTAATTTTTAATTAATAAACAAGAACCCAATATTAAAGCATATATAAAATATAAGTTTCCCAAGTGGGCATGGAACAAAATTCAATTATAGATAATGCTTAGTAGTGGGGATTCTTTATTATGTCTTTGATTTCTTTATTTTTAGCTCAACTTTAGCTATTCCCTTTCAAGCAAGCTTTGCTGTGGTCCAAAGTTAACAAGACACTGATGACTTTCTAATTTATATAATTAATTTCCTTTTCTTTATTCTCTCCTAGCTTTGTTCTCTATCTTTTCTTGGTAAAACTCCAATTTATTAATTAAATCAATATTAACAAAGTTAAAGCCTCCTTTCCTCTTGTGAGGTGTGACATGTACCACGTGTTGGTTGCACGATGGTGGTGGATCTTGTTTGGCACGCATGGGATCTTTCCAAGTGGAAATCTCTTGTAAGTGCATATACAAAAGATGGTTTATTGTGTTATTTTCTTTCTATTTTTTTTTTAAAATCATTTTGTTTGATTTGCAATCCACATCAGATGAAAGCAAAGAGTCACTAGCAAACAAACGATTTCCAATTGGTTAATGTACATATGTTGAAAAGCTTTATGCTATAGGTCTTAGTATAAATAAAATAAAATCAAGTTAAACTCAGGGTAAAAGAGGACATTGTTTTTTAATATGCGCTTAGCTATTTAAAGTATATTGGATTATTCTTTATGATAGTATTTATATATGAATGTTTTATAATATTTAAGAAAGCCCTCTTTTCGATCTTTTTCTTAGATTGAGGATGCAATCTTGCTTCATTTGTTTGTATTTGTGCTTGTACCACTAGATTGCCATCAAAATAATTAATACATTTGAGTGTAATTAATGTGTTCCCAATGAAAAGTAGTTTCACACAAGATTGTTATTTTCAAAGTGGATTTAAAAAGGCATTTGTAAAGAAATATTTTAAGTGCTTTTGCTATATTGAATTAAGCACTATAAATTATATACAAAAATACTTTTATTTGTCCTTAGCCTGAGTCAAAGTCCAATTCTAATTAGTTGTAAAACATGAGAGAAATATAATTACTAGAATAGGTAGGCTAGCGAGGCTGGTTCATGAAATAGGTCTGCCATTAACTAAGAGGGTGGATTAAGGTCTCCTAATTAATGGGTGATTAGATGTGATCACAAACTTTATATAGTTTATTCCAACAAATGTTGTGTGTACATAAAAGACATTCTTTATGATACAAATCTCGACAATCAAATGCGTCTTGGCTAGTATATAAATTACCCACCCTTGAATATCACCTTTCATATACAAAATTTTCTTTTGGGTTTTTGTTAGGTTCTGCGTGTCTTTTATAGCATCTTTGTTTTGCTTTCTTATAATGATTAATTTCTTAGATTCTTCTTTTAAGTAGCTAATAAGAACAAATTGAAGAGATTTGGCTTAATATGAGGTCAAAAGGTTTTTGACCTCCAAAACTAAAACTAAAGGGATTTTAACTTAGTCATTCAAGGGGATTTCAACTCGTGCTTATTTTAGATTTGTAAAGGTTTAAGTTTTATTTAAGTAAGCTTGTAAATTGTATTATTTGAGCGGATCTTCTAGTTGTATTTGACACTTTGATTGTGTTATAGTGGATTTGAATTTGTTAGAGGATGTAGGCTATAGTTGTAGTTGAATTGAGTAAAATTATTTTGCTCCTTTTACTGTATTGCTCATCTTATATTTCAATGTATGTCTTCCTGAAATCGTAGTTAAAATATTTATATATTGATTTTGTTCACAAAATGTGTACACAACCAATATGTATCATGAGAATTTACAATTGGTATTAGAGTAGCTTCTGAATCTATCATATTTAATAGGTCCACTCATGGGTGCTTCTAGCTTGTAAGATTTCTTTTTCTACAATTTGTTTATCCTCCTATTGGATACATTCTATGAAGGTGGTTCAACCACAAACTACTCATATTGGATAGAATTAACTATTCATATTAGAAGACAAGGATAAAGGTTTTCTAAAAGTTGATCGATGAAAAAGAATGGATTTCAACTATTAATAAATGAATGCTACTGCAAATAGAAGAAGGAATAATAAAAATTGAAACTTGTAGAACAAAAGACTAATATTGATATAACATCTCTAGTCTAATAGTTTGACCCACTGTTAAAATATTATTTACTTTGAACACATAATCTATTATAGTTTTTTTTTTAGACTTTATAATAAAAAACGTGTTTTGATAGCTTAAGACTCATAACCCTAGTATCTCTTCTGTGTTTTGCTGATATGAGATTTTCCTAATAGTGCCACATACAACCCCCTTAATGGGATTCAGTGTCCTCACTAAGGTTTGTCCCACTATTACTTAAAAGGACACGCGAAGTGGTTCTAATATTATTTGTAATATCTCTGGTCTAATAATCCAACGTACTGTCAAGACATTCTGTATTTTGAATATACAATCTATCATGATTTTATTTTTGGACTTTACAATCCAAAACACATCTTGATAGTTTAAGACTCATAAACCCAACATCTTTTTCATATTTTATTGATAAAATATTTGTTTAAAGATGTCATAATGGAATTTGAAATTTTAAATTAAAATTCGAAAGCTATCATGGTATTTTAATGTTGTTTCAATTAATCAAATATAAGTTTAGCTAACTATGAAATAACTAAAGATGCATTAGAAAGACTTAGGATAAAAAAGGAAGAAATTGGGAGTGTTAAGAAGACAAGACTTAGAAGGCCCGTAACAAAATTTCAAAATTTAACCATGCTTGATTCAAAATCTATTTAATGATTTTCATTCAAGAATTTGTGATATTTCAAATGAATTATTTGTTATAAGTGAAATATATTCTAATGCTAAACTTGTGCACAAAGTTTTGGGTTCCCTACTTGAGTGATTTTTGTCTAAAGTTACATCTAATTGGTTGAAGAATGCAAAAATGTTGGTTAAATGGTCTTGATGAATTAATTGACTTTCTTCAAAACTATAAGCTTACTTTAAAATGGGATAAAATGAAGTTAAGCATTGGTCTTTACTCAAACATTTGGTTGAATATTGTTTGACTAAAACGTTGATTTTGAAAATTTGGATAATCAAAAAATTGTCATGTTGACTAGGAATTTTGCCAAATTTCTTAAAAATATGAGAAAACCTAATGTTGCAAATAAAGGGAAACAAAATTTTGGCAAATATAATTCTAATAAAGTCTCAGGACTTGAACACTCTTAAAAAGAAAGGAAAAGTGATCACTATAAATGAATGTGATGAATCAAGGTTTGTGGAGACTTTTGTTTAATTTGTCGCAAACATATATAAAATAACAAATGTTAGGATAGTAGAAGAATTTGATGGCTATAGTGAATTCAATGATCAAGTTTATGATGAACAAAAAAAAACTTGTCATCAAATGTATGAGAATTTACTTAAAAAAAGAAGAAAATTTTGAATTAACTGATAAATTTTCTTTGACTAAAACTCTAGCTATCAAGTAGCTGTTGTTTGATGCTATGGTGAAGTAGCTTGCCAAACCTACCATAAAAAAAATTGAATGCTTGAAAAATTAAGCTAGATGAAGTGTTAAGCCGAGGAAAATCTTATGGAGACAAAACGGTAGCTGGCTTCACACCAAGTGTGAGCACATTTGTTAAACCAAAAGACACAACCGGCAAATTGATCCTAGCCTAGCCCCAGTCAATACTAAGTTTGTTCTAGTTTGTCATTTTCTGTATAAAATTTGCACGATAAAAATGTTTTCTGCTTATTATGTTATATTATGTAATGCTCTCTGTACATGATTTTATAATAGTAATTTACGGCTACGATATAAATGATGCAAAACTTACGGAAGATGTTGATATCATGTGAGTCAACAATAAATCAATAATTTCTCGATTTGAATCTTTGATTTCAAAAATATTCAAAATAATCAATCCTTGATTTTAGGAATATACAAAATTCTCAGTCTTTGATTGTGGCAATATTCAGGATTCTCAATTTTGATTTTAGGAATATCTGAGATTCTCAACACAGCGGACTTCAAACAAAATAAATGGTTCTTTGGTCCTTTTTGTGTAGTTTCTGTTGTTAGTCTTGTGCCATACAAAATTCAACTTCCAGCTAGTAGTCGCATCTGGTTTAAAGCCTTTCAAGTGAACATTACCATCTACTCTTCAACCTTGACCCCCTTCTTAGCATTGGCAATAAGCCATTACTTCTGCCCATAGCCATATTGGGAACACAGTTAGTTCAGCTCGGAGGGAAGTCTGAAAAACAAGTATTAGCTCAATGGAGCGTTTTAATGCTTGAGGATGCAACATGGAAAAATTTCTCTTCATTCTGTTGACTATACCTCAATTTCCACCTTGAGGACAAGGTGAAATTTGATGGAGAGGAGAGCGTTAAAAAGACTGATTTAAGCTAGGATGCTGTGTGCATTGAGTGGGTCAAAAATATGGATTAAAGCAAAAAGCAAGGAGTGATGCGAACACAAATGAAGCTGGCCCATCCGAAAACTACCCAATGAAAGCATATTTCAAGCCCAAAAAGAGGAGAGTTGGAAGATCTCCTACTTGGTTAGAAGAATATAAAATGTAATAGTTGAACCAATAAAACTCGAACTTCCACAAGAAAATTATAAATGAGAAGAATGACAGATCCTGGTGAGCCAAACTGATACAATTTGCTTTTGGGTGCATTAAAGTTAAACACAATTAAGCCAATTTATATGGTTTCAAAAACTATAGCGACCTATTTTCCACTTAAGTTTTAGCTTATTTTAAAAAAATACTTATGAAGTTTCAAAAACCTAAATATCGACCTATCCCTAAATTTTTGTTAAATTTTCAATTAAATCTAAGGATAAAATTATCATTTATCATAAACTCTAAAATCCTAAAAGTTTATATTATTCCTTCTTTAGTTTTGAAGACAAAAAAATTTCCCCCTCAATTATTTTCCAACTTTAAAAATTCAGTTCCCCCCAAGTCTAAGGTTTCAGCCACTCATATTTTTCTCATTTACAACCCCCTTAACCTTTTGAAAATTTTTAGTTAAACACAGGGTTTAGCTCAGCTTCCTAATCGTCATCGGTGACCTTCTTCTTCCTTTTCCAGCATCCAAGACCGAGCCGTTGTGACATCCCCTTCATCTTCCTCCCATTTCTCTTCTATTCGGAACAAAATCCGACAGAAATGGTGACATCTTTCTCATAGACATAGAAGACCGAAGAATGAAGAAGGTCAAAATCATAAAATTTGTTCAAAATAGTGGATTCACCAGAGAAGACTTGAGTAGAGTAGACCAAAGAACAGATCAAGGAGGATTCACGATGTCATTCTCCCTCTCATCAATGCAAATCCGACCAAAATCGAGTGAGATCTCTTGCTTGATTTCGGTTGGATTTTGCATTGGATCGGAGAGAAATGGGAAGAAGACGAAGGGGATGCCACGATCTCTCGGTCTTGGATGTTAGAGATAGAAGGAGAAGGTCATCAACGACAATTTGGAAGCTAAGTTGAACCTTGGGTTTAACTAAATTTTTTTAGAAAGTTGGGGGGAAGCTATAAATGGAGAAAATATGAGAGGTTGAAACCCTCGGCTAAGGGGGGAAAAAGTCAAATTTTAAACTTAGAAAATAATTTAGTTAGGGAGAAATTGTTAGTTTTCGAAACTAAGAGGGGAAATAAAATAAACTTTTAGGGTTTTTAAATTTATAGGTAAAATGACGATTCAATCCTTAGATTTAACTGAAAACTTAATAGAAGTTTAGAGACTGGTGAGTGTTTAGGTTTTTAAAATCATATAAATGTGTTTTTAAGAATAACCTAAAACTTTGGTGGAAAATAGTCATTTGGCCTAATATGTAATAGCAGCCAATCAACAGTCTGCTCATAAAAGTTTACTAGAGGAGATAGACAGAGATGTTTACTATCCACATTAAAAATCCTAAAACCAAATGATTGAATTATCAGTAGAAGATCAATTGAATGAAACAATTCATCCTCTATCGATAAGCCCTAGTTGTTCAAAAACACGAATATGTGAAACACACAAACACATGCACACACACATATATATACACTCTTTATAATCAATAATTCCTTTCCAATTTTTCGCAAAAATACAAATTGAGAAAGCCAAAATAGTAAGAAAAAGAGGTTAGATCGAAAAATGTGTACGACAGAAAATATATCTGAAGCCCGCACTCCCTCATGATTTTGTTAGAACTGAAATAGTAATTCGCATGACAGAAAAAGGCGTGTGTTTGACAGAAAAATGTGATAGGATTTTCAATCACGTGCTCAAGAACAGTGCAGGCCATTCATTAAGCTTGCTCCTACTCATGAACACTACGGGGCCACTTCATTAAGCCCGCACCTGCTCGTCAACAGTACAAGCTCAGTTCATTAAGCCCGCCGTACGGATCATACAATTTTAGGCTGGTTTGGTGGAATTTGTTACTCCGAAAAAGGTTTTGGTAGCAAGAGTTAAACAGGTAGGTTTAAGTGTATTAAATCTGCATTCACAGTTGTAAAAACTTGCTCACATTATAAATATCATCTGAATGGTCTCCTCACTTTCCATATGCATATAATAGCGGCACGATATATGGCTTCCAATCCGGGAATTCTCACTGACCGGCCATGGACACCTCTTGGCAACTTTAAGGTCTCCTCCAACTTATTTGTTTATCGTTCTCTCTTAATCTTACACACCCTTGTTAGCATATGCATAGCTACCAGAAACTTAGGTTTCTTAATCAATGATTAGGCCAAATAACCTATTCCCCGCCTAAACTTTGATCAAATAACATTAAAGTTAATTTTCTTCACTATTCATTATAGTCTAACTTTAGTTTTAAAAGGCAAAGATATTTTTGTCATTTTATTTAATATATAGTAAAGTTATCATCACTTATATCTCTAATATATAATACAAATAGATTATATTTTCATAACTATTTTGCATTTTTCTTTTTTCCTCCTATTTTTTCCTCTTTCTTCTCCTCTTTTTGGCCATTGGAAAACGCCTAGAGATGAGTCAAAGAAGTCGTCTTTGGAGAGAAATCAAAAAAACACCTTGCCGCACTTTTGCCATCTCTGGCTTGCTCTCACCATAATCCTGCCTGTTTTCCTTATTATTGTCATCACATACGTTATCATCTACATCTTCTGCCACCCTCACTGTCCTATCCAAATAAATATTTGTGTTGTAGTTAGCCACTGGTATCTCAGACTGTAATATTTGTTTGTAAACTATAAGGGCAGTAGCGTAATTAGAGCTTAAGGATGCATGGGTCATTTCATTTATAAGTGAGGGCAGTTTGGTAAACTTGCTGGGCATGCATCTTTGTTGACCTAACTATATAAACATAATATTGGCCGACTAAAGCAGAGAGAGAAATGAGAGAATAGAGAGAAAAGAGAGGCGTGAGCTGCTGGTTTTCTTCTTCTCTGTTCTTGTGCGTCTTGTGCGTTTTGGCTGCTGTGTGGCTGTGTTTGCTCTCTGAGTTCGATGTGCGTTGTCTCTACGGTGAAGTCAGGTGCTCTTTGACTTTGTATTGCCGTGTATTTGCTTGTATATTGTTTTGATGTACAGTGAGAGATACGTGTGTTTGTATATTGTAAATCGAACTTGATATTAGTGGATTTGACTAGAGGAACACCTCTGCCTTGGATGTAGGATTTCGTTTACGAGATCTGAACCAAGTAAATCTTGTTATTCTATTTTTTCCTGTTTTCCGCGTTTATATTGTTCGGATCGGATTATCTTTGGGTTCGAAAATATAAATCTATAACAAGTGGTATCAGAGCCACAAAAGATCTTTCCGATCTGTGATCTTGTGACCTATTTTTTGTTTCTTTTCCGTTTATATTCGGCTGCTTGTGTATATCTTGAGGCGTGTTTGGTTTTCATGCTTTGCAATATATTTTGGTGAAATATATGTACTGTGTTTCTTGATATATGTGAATATTTTCGGAAAGATTGTGTTCTTGTTGTGAGTACTTTGCTTTCTTGGTACTGCTGTATTTTCTTTTGGTATTTGTAGGATTAAAGAAACTAAAAGAAAAAGAAAAAGAACATAATGGGGTCAACAAGGTTGGAAATAGAACAGTTTAATGGAAAAAATGATTTTAATATTTGGAGGAAAAAGATTAGGGCTGTTTTGGTGCATCAAAGGTGTGCAAAGGCTTTGGAAGGTATAGATTCTTTACCTTCTGATATGACAGAATCTCAGAAGGCTGAGGTACTTGAAACTGCTTATAGCTTGCTTATTTTACATCTATCTGATAATGTGTTAAGACAAGTTGATGATGTTAGTACTGTCGCAAAATTATGGTTGAAGCTTGAATCTCTTTATATGACTAAATCTTTGACTAATAAAATATATTTGAAAGAGCAACTGTTTGGTTTTTAAATGGATCCAGGAAAGTCTTTAGAAGAAAATTTAGATGAGTTTAATAAAATTACTATTAATTTGGCTAATATAGAAGAAAAAATTTCTGATGAAAATCAAGCCATTATTATTTTGAACTCACTGCCTGAAACTTTTAAAGATGTAAAAGCTGCTATTAAATATGGTAGAGAGTCTCTTTCTTTAGAAGATGTCTTAGGGGCTCTTAAGTCAAAAGATTTAGAAATGAAGATAGAAAAGAAAACCATAGGTGAAGGCTTGCAAGTAAGAGGCAGAACTGAAAAGAAATTTCAACAAAAAGATAAAAGATTTAATAGATCTAAATCTAGGCCAAGAAGAGTTTGTTGGAATTGTCATAAAGAAGGCCACATGAAAAGAAACTGCCCTGAAAGAAAGAAATTGAATTTTCCTTCAAATAATGAAAAACATGAGTCTGTAAATCTACTTGATGGCTATGACAGTGCTGAAGTTTTAGTTTTAACTGAGGGGTTGTCTAGGGAAGAATGGGTTTTAGATTCAGGATGCACCTATCACATGACACCTAGAAAAGACTGGTTTATAGATCTAAAACAGATAAATGGGGGAAAAGTCTTAATGGGTAATGATGATGCATGTGAGGTAACAGGTATAGGTGCTATTAAACTAAAACTTGCTGATGGTTCTATTAAAATTCTCAATGATGTTAGATTAGTTCCTAAATTGAGAAGAAACCTAATATCTTTAGGTTTGTTAGATTCCAATGGTTATTCTTATAAATCTGAAAAGGGTGTGCTTAAAATAATGAGAGGTGCTTTAGTAGTAATGAGAGCTAAATTGATAAATGGGTTATACATTTTAGAGGGAACAACTGTTAGTGACTCAATGTCTTCTAAACCTGATAAGGTGGATGAAACTATTTTGTGGCATAAAAGGCTAGGACACATTAGTTTCTTGGGTTTGCAAGAACTTGGTAAACAAAACTTGATTAATTCTAACAGAATTTCAGCATTAGAGTTTTGTGAGAATTGTGTTTTAGGGAAGTCACAAAGATTGAGGTTTGCAGCTGCTACTCATAGATCAAAGAACATTCTTGATTATGTGCATTCAGATCTGTGGGGTTCTCCTCAGGTACCTAGTTCTCTGTCTAATGCTTATTATTTTTTAACCTTTGTGGATGATTTTTCAAGAAGAGTTTGGGTTTATTTTTTAAAAACTAAAGATCAAGCTTTTGAGTTTTTTAAAGAATGGAAAACTCTTGTGGAAAATCAAACAAATAAGAAACTAAAAGTTTTAAGAACAGATAATGGTCTTGAATTTTGTAACAAACAGTTTACTGATTTTTGTAAACAATTTGGAATCTTGAGACATAGAACCTGTGCACACACTCCTCAGCAGAATGGTCTTGCTGAAAGAATGAATAAGACTATTTTGAACAAAGTAAGATGCATGTTAGTTGACTCAGGATTGAGTAAGAAATTCTGGGCTGAAGCAGTTGCTACTGCTTGTTATTTGATTAATAGATCACCTTCTTCTGCTATTAATTTTAAGACTCCTATTGAACTGTGGTCTGGTAAACCACCAAATTTAAATCACTTGAGACCTTTTGGATGCCTTGCCTATATCCATGTGAAACAAGATAAACTGAACCCTAGAGCCTTAAAGGCTGCCTTCTT
Source organism: Mangifera indica (assembly GCF_011075055.1). NCBI lineage: Eukaryota > Viridiplantae > Streptophyta > Magnoliopsida > Sapindales > Anacardiaceae > Mangifera > Mangifera indica. The sequence goes on from NC_058146.1 coordinate 6,692,542, forward strand.
AGGATACCCTACAGGGACTAAGGGTTATAAAGTTTGGTTAATTGATGAATTAAGATGTGTGGTTAGTAGGGATGTTGTGTTTAATGAATTTGCTTTTTATAAAGATTTGTTTATCTCTAACCAATTTCAGTCTAAACAGATTCATATTGAGGTGGAGAATTCTGACTTGAGAAATTCAGCTAGTGTTAAGTCAAGTGATGGACCTGGTTTAGGCTTAGATCCAATTCATGCTTCAAAGTATGAAGATAGGGGTTTGAACCAGCAACCATCACAGAGTCAGAGTCAAAGTAGTTTAGACAGTGATTTTTCTGATTATCAATTGGCTAGAGATAGGACTATAAGAGCTATTAAACTGCCATCTAAATATGCTCATGCAGATCTTATATCATATGCATTTAATATAGGTGATTGCATTGAATTGAATGATCCTTTAAATTTCAAACAAGCCTATATGAGTAAACACAAAAAGGAATGGTTAAATGCCATGCAAGCTGAAATTGATTCTCTGCATAAAAATAACACATGGATTCTTGTTAAAAGACCTGAAAATAAAAGGATTATAGGTTGTAAATGGGTTTTTAAAAGAAAACCTGCTGCTCCAGGCTTTGAAAATGGAAGGTTTAAGGCTAGAGTTGTTGCAAAGGGTTTTTCCCAAGTAGAAGGCATTGACTATCATGAGATTTTTTCACCTGTTGTTAAACATATATCAATAAGACTTATTTTATCTGCTGTGGTGTTATTTGATTTAGAACTTGAACAGCTAGATGTTACTACTGCCTTCCTTCATGGTAATCTAGAAGAGCAGATTTATATGGAGCAACCAGAGGGTTTTGAGAAACCTGGATCTGAAGATATGGTTTGCTTACTAAAAAGGTCATTATATGGCCTAAAACAGTCACCAAGACAATGGTATAAAAGGTTTGATGACTATATGCTCTCCATTGGCTTTTCTAGAAGTGAATTTGATAATTGTGTTTACTTTTGTAAAACTGAAACAGGCAGCTATGTTTACTTGTTGATATATGTGGATGATATGCTTATTGTTTCAAAGAAAATAAGTGATTTAACTAGGCTAAAAAAAATTGTTAAAAGATGAATTTAAAATGAAAGATTTAGGACATGCAAAAAGAATCTTAGGAATGAATATTAACAGAGATAGAATTAAAGGTATTTTAACTTTATCTCAATCTGAATATGTTAAAAAGGTTCTTGAATTGTATGGTATGCATGATGCTAAATCTGTGAATACTCCTATAGGTGCTCATTTCAAATTGATGTCTGTTTTGCATGATTTACCTACTGATGAATCTGAATATATGAAAAAGATTCCATATGCAAATGTGGTAGGTAGCTTAATGTATGCTATGATAGGATCTAGGTCTGATATTGCTTATGCAATTAGTTTGGTGAGTAGGTTTATGGGAAAACCTTGTAAAGCACATTGGAATGCTGTGAAATGGGTATTAAGATACTTGAAAGGGTCATGTGATTTTGGTCTTGTATATACTGCATCTGATACTAACAGTTTACATGTTAAAGGATACTGTGATTCAGATTATGCTGCAGATTTAGACAAGAGGAGGTCTCTAAATGGCTATATTTTCACATTTGGTGATAATGTGATAAGCTGGAAGAGTTGTCTTCAACATATTGTTGCTTTGTCTACAACAGAAGCTGAATATGTTGCATTGACAGAGGCTACAAAAGAAGCTTTGTGGCTGAAAGGTATAACAGAAGAGTTGGGACTACATTGTGGTATTCCTGTGATCTATTGTGACTCACAAAGTGCAATACATCTGTCTAAAAATAGTGCTTTTCATGAGAGAACAAAGCATATAGATGTTAGGTTGCATTTTATAAGAGAAATTTTGTTTAGAGGTCAGGTAATTCTGGAGAAAATTGCTTCAGAGGTGAATCCTGCTGATATTTTGACAAAGGTGGTTCCAATAAATAAGTTTAAGAGTGCCTTAGACTTATTGCAAATTGGAAAGTTGTGAGTCTGTCTTGCAGAGGTGTTTTTTTTTGGCTAGTTAAATTCATGTTTGAGTCTTGTAGTTTTCAAACAAGGTGGAGTTTGTAATATTTGTTTGTAAACTATAAGGGCAGTAGCGTAATTAGAGCTTAAAGATGCATGGGTCATTTCATTTATAAGTGAGGGCAGTTTGGTAAACTTGCTGGGCATGCATCTTTGTTGACCTAACTATATAAACATAATATTGGCCGACTAAAGCAGAGAGAGAAATGAGAGAATAGAGAGAAAAGAGAGGCGTGAGCTGTTGGTTTTCTTCTTCTCTGTTCTTGTGCGTCTTGTGCGTTTTGGCTGCTGTGTGGCTGTGTTTGCTCTCTGAGTTCGATGTGCGTTGTCTCTACGGTGAAGTCAGGTGCTCTTTGACTTTGTATTGTCGTGTATTTGCTTGTATATTGTTTTGATGTACAGTGAGAGATACGTGTGTTTGTATATTGTAAATCGAACTTGATATTAGTGGATTTGACTAGAGGAACACCTCTGCCTTGGATGTAGGATTTCGTTTACGAGATCCGAACCAAGTAAATCTTGTTATTCTATTTTTTCCTGTTTTCCGCGTTTATATTGTTCGGATCGGATTATCTTTGGGTTCGGAAATATAAATCTATAACACAGACAATACGTCTAGGACAAATACCATTGCCATTTCTAAAAGCATGTGCTAGGATAAATCAGTCATAGTCGTGGCATTGCATGGCTCTTGCCAGACTGCAAGAATGTCTGACATTCATTTCTTCTCGATATTTTCGATTCAATTAAATCCCACATTTGCATGTTTTTATCATATATCTATATAATGCATAAAAAAATATTACAGGTGCCAACGTCTGAACATAATTAAGAGATGTTTGAGCTCATGTATTGGCATTGGTAATGGCAATCAATCATAGGCCAAAGGACTATTTCCCACCCAAGGTATGCTGCAATGTCAAGTGTTCCCCCTTTATCTATGAAAACATCAAATGTCTACCCATCAACAGTTAAAATTAATGACAGTAAGGGTAAAATCGTCATTTTCTCTATAATATTAAAAATAAACTAAAATATAATCTCTTTTTGCCCCCTTAAACTTAAAAAACTAAAAGTTTCTTCCGGCCTAAGTTTTAAAAATGGCAGTTTCACCCTAGGGTTTCGTTTTGAAATCTCCGGCGTCATCTCCGACGACCTCTCCCTCCCAAAGCATCCTCTACCTTCGACGGTCTCTTTCCTCCCATTTGGAAGCCTGATTGGCGTCGAACATTCGATCTTCGTCTTCCCAGATGAAGACGACAGCTCCATCTTCGTTTGGGAGGACAAAAAACTTTATCTTCCCTGACAAAGTTCTTCATCTTCCACCGCTCTTTCGACATCGATCGAGCGTCCAATGGGAGGAAAGAGACCGTTGGAGGGAGATAATGCTTCGGGAAGGAGAGGCCGTCAGCAATGGAGCCAGAGATGACGTCGAAGATTTCAAAACAAAATCCTAGAGTGAAACTGTCATTTTTTAAAACTTAGGCTGGGGAAAATTTTTAGTTTTTTAAGTTTAGGGGGCCAAAATGAGATAAAATTTCAAGGGGTAAGGGTTCCGTTAAATTTAACTACTGATGGGTGGGCATTTGGTGTTTTTATAGATAAAAGAGGGACACTTGACGTTACAACATACTTTGGGTGGGAAATAGTCCTTTGGCCTCAATCATATGTATAAAGTTTATGGATATTTAATTGACGTGGTATGACATTGAATAATGTGGCCTAATATATGTTGATTATGTGATTGCAGTACATTGTACTGGCTCGCTGGATCATTCAGAGCATTTACTCATACATAGTTAAGGATAAAGAAGAGAAAAACCTTTTCAACATTCTTACATTTCCTTGTCTAATTTGGAGAGCCATTCACAATCAGATATAGATTAGTTTTTCTTGTTATAGATCAGCTAAGGGAACAACCAAGATTGTTGACAAGACTACTGAATTTGACTAAGTGGACAGAGAAAGGAATTTGTGTGTGAGAACGTTAAGTGAAATAATGTTATTGTATCATAAGGGTGGTTTTGGTTGAATAATCTTTTATTATAACAAATAAAATATTATCATAAAAATAAATTATCTCAAATATTATTAAATATAAATTATTTTTTATATTTAATAAATTTGTACAACTAATTTTTTTGTTTGATTAATAATATCAAAATATTATTTTACTTTCATATCATTAAATGATTAATAAGTATAAATTAGTTTTGTGTTTCGTTAAATTAACTTGTCTTATATTAAAGATTTATTTTGTGTATTTTTAAAAATATTTTTCATATTGATAATATATTGAGGTTTTTTTTATATTAGTAAATTATAAAATTAATTAAATTATTTTTTTAAGTTGTTATCTTATTGTTAATAGAGTTTTTTTTCTAAAATATTTTTTATATTATTTATTATTTTAATTAAAAACAAATGCATTTTTGTCATAAAAATATAATAAGGTTTAAATTATAATAAAAGTTAAGATTGTCTAATGCATTGGTGGTAATTAGATTATTCGAAATATTTTATTATTTAACAAATTAAATAAAATTATACCGGTAATAAAACATAGATTAACCAAATAATCAAAAATTGAATAGAACCAAAAACCCCATGTATACTTGAATAAATAGATAAATAAATATATATGTTTGGAGTGCTGCAAGGATGACCAAATAATTTTCAGTGGAATCCTAATCTGTGTATTTAGTAAGATGGTTATCGGGAGTTCTCACATGCTCTCATGGAGATTAGATGATATGATTATCACATTTCTATTGTATGTTAGTCTAGTAGAGTTCTTTTACTGGTGGCTTCATAGAACTCTACACCACCATTACCTTTACTATCACTACCACTCTCGTCATCATTCTTCTATTGTAATCGAGCCTATTACCTGTAATTCTCCCTTTTTCCTTTTTAAGTCTTAACTTTAATGAATGTTATTATAAAAGCTAATATGTTTTTTTTTCTTTTAGGGTGTAATGGCAACTGTAATACATCCATTTCCAAAGCACATTACATATTCCGCCCTTTTTTCGATACCCTTGTTTACGATTATGCTTACCGGAACCACTTCCTTCTTAGCCTTATTTTTCTACATCACCTATATTGACCTAATGAATAACATGAGGTCATTCCTAATTGACTTTTCTCCATTTTCCCTCATCTCAAATACTTCATGTATACTCCTTTGTATGTCTTTCTCTCTCTGTATGCATGCGTATGTGTACTTTTTACTCTTTATAACTATGTAAATGAGTTGGTTTGAATGAATTAACGTTGCAGGTTCCACTCACTCCATCATACGCAATTCCGAACCAATTATTCATTATTCATGCAAATTTATGATTTGATATATGGGACCATGGACAAATCTTCAAATACTTTATATGAAACTTCACTCAAGAGAGGGGAAGAAAAGTCAGACATAGTGCATCTTACGCACTTAACCACACCTGATTCCATATACCATCTATGCCTTGGATTTGCTTCCATTGTAGCTCACCCTTATTCATCTTCAAATCGATATATTTGGTTAATGTGGCTAATTACCTTATACTCCATGTTGATAACTTGGATATATGGTCGTACTTTAGTGCTTGAATGGAATTGTTTTAATGACTTAAAGTTGCAAACTTGGGCCATACCCAAGTATAATTTTCAAGTAAGAAGACATCATCGCACATCACTCTTATTTGTTTCTTTTTAAGATGAAGTTTATTAGATTGTCATTGACTATTAAGTTGCTGCAGTACCTGTTGTAATGGCAAAAGGCATCAATCAATAGCTTGATTGAAGCATCCATAAAAGTTGTAGAGCAAAAAGGTGCAAAACTAATAAGTCTAGGATTATTGAATCAAGTGAGTATATTAATTATCTGAACACCAAAAAAGAAATAGAAGTTGAACTACTAATATAGGTTGTTGTTTAATAAATGAATATATGCAAGGGAAGGAGCTAAATAGGTATGGTGAGATTTATGTGGAAAGACATCCGAATTTGAAGATAAAAGTGGCGGATAGGAGAAGTTTAGCAGTAGCTATTATGGTAAATAGCTTACCTAAAGAAACAACCCAAGTAATCCTTAGAGGAAATCTCACCAAGGCTGCTTATGCTGTTGCATTTGCTCTTTGTCAAAGAGGCATTCAAGTTGTAACACTATATAAGTCTGAGTATAAGAAGCTGAAGAAATCATTTGTTGACAAGTTTGAGAGTAATTTGCTCATTTCAACTACTTATTCTCAAAAGGTATATATATACATTTAATACTTGTTAATTATAATTAACACCTTAACCACCTTTTATAATTAATTGATTTATACATGTGTAGATATGGTTAGTTGGAGATGGAATAACTAAAGAAGAATAGTTGAAAGCAACAAAAAAAAACATTATTAATTCCTTTTTCACAATTTCCTCCCATAAAACTATGAAGAGATTGTTTCTACCATTTAACACCAGTAATGTCCACTCTTTTGGTTCTTGAAAGTGTGGACTCTTGTGAGGTTTGAGATTTTAATTTAATTTCTTTAATTTATATATATAATATGTAACTTAATTACTCTAAAGTTAAAATTGAAATAAATTATCAAACTTCATGGGTTAGAAGGATGAGAGGAATAGGAGTCTGGTTACAAAATCTTGAACTATGAAAAATTCTAGGAAGCAAATCTTCTACACGGCTTTCAACCTCTTACCATCCTAAATCCATTTTATTACCACCTTTATTAGACTTTGCTTCTTTCTTTTATTTTTATGCAACTCTCTTGCCAATAATTGTATTTTATGTATATGCAATTCTATGAACAACTATAAAAAAATTGTGTTGTTATATTTATATGCAACTCTTTGAATAGTTGCAAAAAATTGTTTTTTTTTATTTATACGAAGCTCTATGAAGTGTCAATAATTGTGTGGTTTAATTATTAACATATAATTTTACAATTTATATGATTACAATATAATCCAACAAGAATTCCTAATCTTACAAATAATAATAATAATAATAATAATAATAAATAGATTACAATCAAATAAAGAAAACATATATGAGCATAATCGAGAAAAGAAAATAAATATTTGTTTAAAACTCCCCAACAATTGAAGTAGTAATTCATACAATTGCAATTAAGACACAATAAATGAAAACACTCATAAGAGAGCCTCTTGGCAAAGATATTTGTAAGTTAAGTAACAATAAGAACAGGAAATAGACAAAAGCACCATAGGCAACTAACTTATGAATGAAGTGTAAATCAATATTAATATGTCAAATGTGAGCATGGAAGATTGGTTTTTTGGTATGTAGAGGATGGATTGATTGTCAAAGAGCTTCAGTGGAAAAGAGTGTGGAAGACTGTCATGTAGAAGATTATAAATCCATCGAATATTAACAACACAAGCAAGGGGAAGATTCTAAGACTACTCTACATTGGAGCATAACACTATAGCTTATTTCTTGGTAATCCAAAATATAAGATTTGTTGCGATAAAGTATTGCATGAGAAAAGAGTTTGTCATCGATGGACTGTGACATCTTGGAAGGGATTAAAGATATGACATAGAGAGCATAAGAGTCAAGCTTGAAGCGACATAAAAATCTACTTCGTAGCAATAACAAATACAAGATGGTAGGTTTTCCAAAAATTTCCATGCCAAAGAAAAAATCTAGTGAATCAAAATATCAATAAGCAAAGACAACACACAATCTACAATAGTAGTTGAATCATAACCAATAACAACCACAAAGAGAGAACATCAAGAACAAGAGATTTCGATTGCATGTTAATCATTGAAAATGAGACTAGAGGTGTTAATCATAGACAAACAATTCATATGAAGAGAGATAAGAGTCACCAATGAAGAAAACACAACAAAAGCAAAGGCTTTGATCACAAGTTTTGTTGGGAAGAAAACAATCAAACTAACAAGACTAAAATCAAAATCTACCTTCTTAATCGAACTATGTAGCAGCAAACAATCAACCAAAATATGATTATATTACACCAAACAATCAAAAGCAAATATAGTAAAAAGGAATATCATAATTTAACGTGAAAACCTTTTTCGATGTGAAGAGGAAAACTATAGGACTTTACTCAAATAAACCAATTTGCTATATCCAAAATAATAATACATTATTTTTAGTCTACGAATGAGTATACAACTTGCCAAAGCAACAAAATAAAAAAACAACACAATTGCAGAAAAATAAAGAATATCATAATAAACTTGAAAGTCTATATCTCACGTTATAAAGATAAAAAACAAATCTTCACCATCCATAATATAGCAATAGATGTACCTAAATTAATATCAAAATTTGAGAGCAATCCAACAGTAAATGAAAGAAAAAGAGACGTTTTTCTAAGAGTCATCTAAACAAAACTAAACAATTCAACCAGTCATGTTCCAACACAGATAATTGCCTATCTCAAAAACAAAATGTGATATTCACAGTTCTGGATGACGAATAATGAGTCTTTTACCAGAAGTCTAAAAATTAGAGCAATCCATAAATGAAATTGAGAGAACTAAAAAATTTCCATAGACTTGCACTTAAAACCCATGACAACATTTTTTTGTCTATTCTTCTCTCTTTTTTTTTTTTTTTTTCTGAGTTTTGTGTGTTATTTATATGTATATATTGACTTTTATTTGCCTTAATTTATGAATATAATGAGTTGGACTTTTTCATTAAATAAATTTGAGTTTCTCCACATAAAAAGAGACTCAAAAGCCAATAATTCTCTCCCTTCTTACCATGTAGAGAAAGATGCAAATCTAGCAATCACGCGACAAGTATCAAATTTTCCTTTAAGTAACGACTTTGTCAGTATGTCAAAACCATTATCATCAGTGTGAAACTTCTCAAGTTCAATCAACCTGTCATTAAGGACACTACATATCTAATAATATCTCACATCAAGTTTTTTTTTTTACCTTGTATGAAAAATTGAATTCTTACCAAGGTGAATAACGCTTTAGTTGTCACAAAGCAACACATATCTCTTTTATGTGAAGCCAAGCTCTTGCAGGAATCTATGTATCCATAACATCTCCTTACATGCTTTAGTTATAACAATAAACTTTGACTTAAAGTAGATAATGCAACACATTTTTGCAATCTAGATTGCCAAGATACTACTCCACTTGTGAAAGTAATCATATAACTAGAAGTAGACTTCCTAAAATTAATATCCCTTGGCCATATATGAATTTGTATACCCAATAAGAATATGTTTCTCACTCTTAAAACAAAACTACAAATTGAAAGCACCTCAGAGATATCTCATGTCCACTTCACTGCATTTCAATGTTCCTTACTAAGATTGGAGAGGAACCGACTAATTATACTAATAGTATGAGCTATATGTAGATGTGTGCAAACTATCGCATACATTAAACTACCAATCGCTAAAGCATAAGGAACTTTATACATATCTTCCTTTTCTTTCTCTTTGAAAAGACTTTGACAAATGCTTAACTTAAAATGAGCAACAAAAGTAGTGCTTATAGGCTTCAACTTGTCCATGTTGAACCTCTGAAGTATTTTCTCAATATGCTTCTCTTGCAATAGCCATAACTTCTTGTTTTTCCTATCATGAATTATATGCATGCTAAGAATTTGTTTTGTTAGCCCCAAGTCTTTCATGGCAAAGGACTTATTTAACTCACACTTCAATCTATCAATACGAGAAACACTTTGACCAATGATTAGCATGTCATTAACATATAGCAACAATACGATGAAATCATTATTAAAGAGCTTTTGTACAAAAACACAATGATCACAAATAGTCTTCACAAAGCCTTGTCCCCTATAATAGAATCAAACTTCTAGTACCATTATCTTGACATTTGCTTTAAGCTATACAAACTTTTTTTTAACTTACAAACATAGTTATCTTTTCCTAGTACTTGAAAAACTTTAGGCTACTCTATGTAAATTTCTTCTTCCAAATCGCCAAGAAGAAAAAAGGTTTTCATATCCATTTACTCAATCTTCAAATCAAGACTATAAGCTAAATTTAGAACAACTCTGATGAAAGATATTTTCATAATTGGAGAGAAGATTTCATCAAAATCAATCCCTTTCTTCTAACTAAAGCCTTTAACAATCAATCTAATTTTGTACCATAGAACTGAAGTATTTGTATCTTTCTTCAACCTATAAATCCATTAGTTTTTCAAAGAATTTTTACTTTAAGGAAGCTTTACTAACTCAAATGTGTCATTGTCATATAGGGATTTCATCTCATCATTCATGGCATCAATCTAGTGTTGCTTTTACTCGCTCTTCATAGCCTTTTCATAACATTCTGGTTCTACTCCATCAACAAGAAGCACATACTAACTTGAAAAATATCTTATAAATGGTATCATTTGTTTGACTAACCTTCAAAGTGAAACAGCTAGAGGAACTATATTTGTATGTTGCAAATCATCCATATCACTTGTAGGAGCATTATAATCATCTATGTAAGCATCATCATACGTACCATGCTAAATGCCATCATTAAATGAATTAGAAGATAATGATGAGGTAATTGGATCCACATTAACTAGTTTGTTACTGCTTTGAGGAACTATATTCTTTACCTTATTGATGTCTTGGATAGTTTGATCCTCAACAAATATCACATCTTTGCTTCTAACAAACTTTTTCTCAATTGTATCATATAATCGATGCCTAAACTCATCTTAACCATAACCAAGAAACATGTATGGCGAGTCTTGACATCTAGCTTTAACCTTTCATCTTTTGGAACATGCACAAATGTCTTACAACCAAAAACACATAAGTGGTCATAAGAAACACTTATGTTTCTTGGTTATGGTCGAAATGACTTCTTGATACCTTGCACACAACTTAACTCATATCCAAAGTGTTCCAATTCTCAATCATAATGCGGTACTCTTGGATGTTTTTCTAGGATCCTAAATGTCTATCCAAACCATTTCGACATACTCATGTCATAACTCCTTTGGTGATGTCATCTCAAATAACTAATGTCTAATGATGCACATCAACATCCTAAATGTCTATCATAAAAGTGCACCTAGTACACTCGATTAGGCTTCAAGTTAATGATACCTTAGTCATATGAGAAGTCATACCCCGAGCATTTTCCTATCTTGTATAAGCATCCTAAATGCTAAAGCGTCTTCACATCAAATGCATGCACAAACATCCCAATGTTAATTTGTCCTAGCACTAAGTGCATAATATATCTCATGGGTAATTATTCATCTTGAAACACCATGAACGAGTGTTTGTCTCATACCAAACAGATGTTTATGGTCTGCACTACATAATACTCGTTCCTTTGATGAATAAGGAGATTTATCTCTAACCTAAGGGATGAACGGACATTTCTATACGTAGGCATGGTCGTTCATTGTCGTTTGTAAAATTCTGATCGACCTATGTCCTATGATTTTCAGCTATCCATAACAATCCAAGATTTGGTATTTGTATCTTTAAACATGTTTCTACTATGAAATAACCATCAGTCAAGCATCCATAAAACAGATCATGAATTTAATGTCAATTTCTCATAACATACTAAATCATCCTAGCTATATACATATGTAAAACAACTCCAAAATACCGATTATAGTACACTAATCATGCCTCAGTCATGTATTCATAGAGTCCGCAATCTACAACACAAAACAAAACCAAAAACATGCTTTTCTAATCATCAAATTATATTAAAGAAAAGATTATCTACTCACCTTACTTTTGATGTAGTAAAAGTCTTCATGTGACTTAAACAAATCCTAGTGTCTTTGGTGCTCCAATATCTTCCTCTCATTGTCACTTTTAAGCTATGGAATTGTAAAGTATGAATGTGAGCGAAACAATCACGAAAATCCTTTTTATTTCTTCATAATAACGCCATGAATAGTCGTTTGTCTCTTATGAATAGTCGTTGCTTCAATTACTCAAGTTAAAAGATGTCCCAAAATCATCAAAAAAACTTATTTTTATCCAAATTCAAATTTGTCACACTGATGAACGGGCATGCATTCCCCTATGCACGATCATTCATCCTCCCACATTTAGCTAATTTTCACACAACTAATGCAAAATGACAAATTTGCCCTTCTCAAGTCATGAACCAACATCCACCCCATGGTGAACATCTATTCTAGCTCCAAAACAATTATAATTTTTTAAACACATCAACACAAAGAGAAATTCCAAAAGACAAGAATACCCTTTAGCATACCTATAGGTGTTACGGTGAATGCGTGAAAAAGTGTTGTTTGCATGTGTCCCCTGTTTATATATTTAGGAGTATACTCGATAATGCACATACTATTTGGTTGGAAAGGCATAATGAAAACAAAAAAAAAAAGTGGGCTAAAAAGGTATATTAATTTCCCCTTTTTATGTACCATGCTTTTTGAAATAAAAAATGTGAAGGAAGCTAAGATTCATAATGCGTGCTGGAAGGGCATGGTGGGTATAAAATTTGGGTTTTGATTAAAAAAAAGGTATAATAAAAATAAAGAGAGCTAAAAAGGTACAAACGATAAAAATTAAGGCTATTTTAATTAATTTCTCCCGTTTCATTCCACCTGTTGTGCTATATATCTTCACTTCCACACCACTGTTAATTCTAATAAAAAATAGATAATCTAATTAAAAGTTTAAAAAATTAAAGCTAAAATAATCCTTACAGATAATTTTAAGAATGTAATAGAGTTAAACATACAATATAGATTAAAATAGTTGTCAGTATTTTGAAGAAAATTAATAATAAATTTATATATGACTACAAAAAAAATCTTATATTTCAATTTCTATCTTCATTAATAATTCTCATAAAAAATTAGAAAATAGTGGAATGTTAGAGGTATTTGTAAAGAATTGAATTAAAGTGAATTTTTTTTTTTAATTTGCAAGATTAATTTGTCATGTTTAGTTGACCTTTTAACTTATGTCAACAAAAATATTAATATTTTTCCTTCAACTATTATAATTCATAAATCGATTCTAAGATTATTACATGTCATTAGTTAGAGACATTAATTCCTGATGCTTGACTTAAAAACAAAAATTTCCTTAGAAATTTTTGAAATAACAAAATCCTTTTTTTTTTTTAATTTCAAGTGTTAATATAAAATAATAGAATGATAATTTAGTAAATATTTAATTATTAATTATAATGGTCTCAGTACTAATAGCTGACCAATACCATACCAACATTAAGATTTTTTTTTTTTAATTTCAGAAACCTTAAAGTGATTTTTGTTATAGTATAACTCAACCCACAGCTACTGCATCAAATAAATTAAAATTTCACAAACAGAATAAAGGCTTAAATCCAAATTTTTACTGTAAAAATTTTAATATTTTACTAGTTTTATTAACTTTTAAAACCGATACCTACATTGTTAGTAAGTATATACAACATATAATGTTTGATCATGTGGCATGTCGCAAAGGGTATATCTAATGAATAAAATATCGGTAAATTATGCAATTTAATAAAAAAAAGTTGTATATATCATTTTATTCTTGTAATAATTATTATTTAAGCATGGTCTGACCTATTAGCACGATAGCTTGTGTTGATGCTCGCACAGCCCATCCGGTTGGCACTTCTAGGTATTTGTAAAGAATAAAATTAAAGTGAAATTTTTATTAATTTGTACTGGTTAGTTGACCGTTTAACTTATGTCAATAAAAATGTTAATATTTTTCCTTCAACTGTGATAATTCGTAAATCGATTAATAAGATTGTAACATCTCATTAGTTAGTGACATTAATCCCTGAAGTTTGCCTTAAAAACGAATATTTCCTTAGAAATTACTTTTAAATTTGCAGTGCTAACATAAAATAATAGGATGATAATTTAGTAAATATTTAATAATCAATTATAATATTCTCAGTTCCAATGGTTGACTAATAACATTAACATACTAACACTAAGAGTTTTATTTTTTTCAGTATCAGAAACTTAGAGTGATTTTTGTTACAGTATAACACAAAGGGGTTAATGGTTTTTGTAAATCTACCATCTTGTCAGTCTGTAAACAAAGCAAATGAAATTGTCAGTCTGTAAACAACTTTCAAGATTTTATGTAACATCGTAAACAATTGTCAAAATTCATCACAACCGTTTATCAATACATGAAATAAAACCAAAAAAAATGAAACTTGCATCTGCCCACAAATGATTGAAATCTGCTTGAATCTTCAATTGTAGAGGAGAGACAACAAAGCAAACACCAAACCCTAATTTCCTCGATTCTTCTCGAATAAGAAATAGCAGAGATATTTTTTTCCTTACTTCTCTAACATAAAAGTGAAACAGTGTGTCTTATGTTTTATAAAAACGCACCGTTTGCACTTATCCCTTAATAGTTTTTAACTATACCTATATTGTTAGTAAGTATATATGATATTTAATGTTTGATCACATGACACACTGTAAAAGTTATGTCCAACGAATGAATAACGGTAAATTATAAAATTTAGTAAGAAATGATTGTAATAATTATTTTTTTATACAGTGTATAGATGTCATCTACGCAGAAATTATTTCAGACAACATACAAATGTCATTTCCTAAGAAACGATTTTATGCAACTTATAGATGCGATCCCCTGAGAAAAGATTTCATAAAGCATATAGATGTCATCTATTGAGAAAGAATCCTCGAGTATAGATGGCTAAATCAAAGCGAAATTCACTGTTATTGTATTGATGTGGGGTTCTTCAGATTTGAAAACATTAAACCTGAATTCATACTTAGATCCACCCCTATGGAAGCATATAGAAAGCTTGAAAGAACAGAAAACAGATTTCACTGCTGAACCAATACAATCATAATCTAGTGAGAAATTACTTTATTAAACCATTTATTCATACTACTTATTCAAGCAAAGAAATTGTTTGGCCATGGCTTGGTGACATCAAAAGGCATTCCAACATCACCTGATCCGGCCAAAAACTCCAACTCAGAAGGGAAACGAGTTTCATTTTCATCGCCACCACCATTTGCATTCAGATCTCTAAAACTGGTCCCAAAAGGCGGCCAAATTTGATCGGGATTAGTATTAACATTGCTTGGATTACTAGCAATATTATTATAATCAGATCTATAATTTCCCTGGGGCAACCCAATGTGATTCGTAGCAAATATTGGCAGATTTGGAGTCCTTAGCTCTACATTTGTACGATTTTCACAATTATTCACTACTTCCATGAACCACTGATCCCACTGAGCGGGCTCCGTTGGATTCCTCCCATTGCCGGGGGCTGTTTCGTTCACCAGCGCCGCCGGTGCAGGAGGGGGAGGAGGAAGAGAAGCCTTAGCTTCTTGAAGAGCATTGATTTGTTGAACATAGTCGAGTCTCTTCTTGATTTCCTTCTTCTTTTCCTGAACGAACCAATGCAAACCACGCAATTCAGTTACATTGAATTCACTTTGTCTCTTTCCTAAATGAAAGAGTTGGTGCATGAGATGGGAAACATCCATCTCTTTGTTTCTTCTTTGGTGCTTCTTCAACTGCTCCTCAACTTTTGCGGACCTTTCTTTCAAGTACCTCTCTTGATTCATCATCTTCTTGCCGCGCTCCGTCCCCGACAAACTGTGGAACTTCGCCATAAGTTGGTGAATCACCGGGAAAGACGGCCACATTGCCGGCTCGTTCTCTCCCGGACTGAAAATCACAACGAACGCATTCACACCACAGAGAGTGGTTAGTTCACTCACTTTTTTCATCAAGCCCACCCTTCTTTTCTTCAGGCTGGCCTTCCTAGCTCTTTCATTCACCATCCAAACAAGGTTCACCTTCTTCCTTGTCATCTTTGCTTTCTCTCGCATTAAACCCTAGAGAGGAAGTGCGTTTATATAGAGGAATACATGATGTATCAACTTAATTTCTATCAATTTTAGATGGGCAGAAACGGAATACAAAAAGAAGAAATATCAAGGTAAATTCAGATATTAATGATATAATTTGAACAGGCTAAGAAATCTATTTGTCAAGATTCTGATATTAAAATGTATGGTATATAATTTAATTTCATTTTTGGCTTTTATAAGGCAATTTATTTAATATTTAATACTTGGTTTGAAATATTATGAGTAGTAATTGAAGATAACTGGTTTTTGAGTCTTAAACATGAACAAAGTTTTACATATTACCTTCATTAATGGATTAGTAAGAAACTAAGAAGTGCAACCAAGAAAAGTTCAATTAATTTTTGTTTTCAGTATGTGCCTTGATATCCTAGGAGTCTAGGGTAAACTAAAATTTTAGAAATAATTTAACCAATATTCTTTTCACAAATGGGCAACCAATGATTAGAAAAAATGTTACGAATTTATGTCTATTTTCTTGATAACAACCCATATAAGATCAATGAAATTTACCAGTTGGTCTATCTTTTTAAGGCAAGAACTTTTCTTCCATCATAAGGATATGTGGCATTTCTCTTTCAAAGACAAGATCAAATTAGTATGAAAAATATAAATAAAATATTAAATCCTAATTAACTAAATATTGCATCTTATGATTATATATTTATTCATCCATATAGTAATCTATTTTTATTTTAGCACTAATAGTTTTTGTACATACTGATGCACGTAAACCCTATTTATACTTATCCATAAAGAATAAATGACCCATTTTTAGAGGACCTTATATTTCCTTTGACTCTTTATTACATACGGAATCAAAGGCAAGACCATTGTAATTAAGATAAAATCAATTTTAGTTAATTGGGTCGATAGTATCTTATCAAATTTTAACGAGGTCTTATTTCTAAAAGCAAGAAGTCACACATGCATTCTATAATTGAAGATATGCTATTGTCTCACAGGAAAATAGATATAAAAATTGAAGTATATATTTGAAAATCATATTGGCTTGTAATTAAATGAAAATCTGACATGATAGAAATTATACCATGAGTATTAAAAAAGCCTCCATGTAGTATTTCTCAATTCAAAAACTAATGTTAACTGTCAATGAAATGTCCGACCAAAGCCAGTAGTGAAATTGGATTTCTTACCGTACAAAATTTTCTTAATAAATTTCTTAATTTATTTAGCATTACAAGCTTCATATATTATATTCATCAGTTATAGTAATATACTAAGGTGGAGCAATTAAGTTTAATATGTATTATCATTGAATTTTATATTCGTTGATGTAATTTTTCATACACCATATGGAAGAATGTAATATCAAACCTAATGTAAGAGAGACTGATGATTTCATTATCCATTAGTGGATGTAGGTGAATGAGAATAAGATAAATGAATAAAATTTAAGAGATTTTTATTAAAATTCGCCCTTTGATTGAGAGTTTATGTCCACAATTATTGTATTTATCTTTGGAAAAGTATTTCAGTAGAGTGTTAATGATGTTCACAAAAGAAAATGGTTTGAGAAAGACATAGATCTAAGGATCTTCTGTGAAGATTTTGCGTCACAATTACCTCTATTTAAACTTTTGTATATATAGAATGGATGGTTAGGGTTACAATTTTATTCATTTCATTGAAATTTAAATTCAAAATTATTTTCCTATTCCATTTCGTATGAATATAAGATAATTATTCAATCTCAATTTGGTGAGAAGTTATTATTTTCCAGCAAAGACACAAGATAAAGATGGAATGTAATCTAGAAGGTTGTTGCCTCCAGGTAAGGGATTGCTATACACATGTCCAGCTGTGCCAAAGATGTGCCTATTTACTTACCAAAAAAAATAGAAGTTGTGCCTATCTATTTTTCTTGTATCTTGTCACTTAGTTGGATGTCATTTAGTGACTTTGTTTAAAGAGAAGTTTTATTGTAAAATAACTATCTTGCAACTTCCATATATATGTCTTGAGAGAATTATAGTTATTTTGATTTATTTAAGTTTTTTTTTTTTTAATTTGAAATTTTAAGAAGATGATTGGTTGTGCATGGCTAGGCACTCCCTTTCATGTGTCAAGAATCATTCATGCAGCATGAGCAATCATGAAAAGGGTAAAATAGTAATTAAACATTATAAATGATTGTACATGCATCTATGATGTATGATCATTCGTGTGCATCAGTTATTGAATAAATCCTGTTTCCGAAGAAGAGAGAACATGACCCATGGTAGTTGAACAACTTTGAATGATTGTGCATACGAAGAGTACGTTTGTTCATGATAGATACATGTGAAAAGCTATATAAAGCAACATAATGTATTCGAAAAGAGTTTTAAAACTTTTGATACTTTTCACAAACTTTCAAAAACATTATATAAAACAATGTTCTCTTTAATTCAAACATTTTAAACATAATAATTTAACTCTTAAAAAGATTTAAAAACTTACAAATTAATCTATGAAATTTTTTCAAACTTTTATATATTTTAAAACTATATATCACCCCAATAGTTGTAATATGAATATTTGTATAGGTTACAAGGAGGAAAACATAAAATTAGAGTTAAGAATTAAAAAAATATATTATTGAGTATTTTTTAAATGACAATGGTATTTTTATAAATAATTAAAAATAGAAAAGATGATTTTGTATCTTAAGTTTAGCAAAAAATTCAAAAATATAGTAAAAATATGATAAACGTAAAATACGTTGTATAATTTGTATTTAATACGGAAATTGTGTAAAATATGCGTTTAATATATTTTGAATTTTAAAAAAAAATTTTAAACATGTTTAATATGTGAATACTGTACGTACTTACTAACTATGAGTGTATACAACATTTAATATTTGATCATGTGACATGAAGCGAAAGTTATGTCCAACGATTAAATAAGTGGTAAATTATAAAATTTGGTAAGAAATGATTGTACATGTCATTTATTCTTTCAATAATTATTGTTTATGCAGTGTATAGATATCAACTACTCAGAAATGGTTTCAGAAAACATACAAATGTCATTTACTGAGAAATAATTTGACTAAATCAAAGAGAAATTTAATCTGTTATTGTATTGATGTGGGTGTTTCAGATTTGAAAACATTAAACCTAAATTCATACTTAGATCCGCCCATATGGAAGCATGTAGAAAGATAGAAAGAACTGAAAATAGATTTCATTGCTGAACCAGTACATACAAGAGATTTAACTAAATTAATTTCTCATAATCTAGTGAGAAATTACTTTATTAAAACATTTATTCATACTAGTTATTCAAGCAAAGAAATTGTTTGGCCATGGCTTGCTGACATCGAAAGGCATTCCAACATCACCTGATCCGCTCAAAAGTTCGAACTCAGAAGGGAAACGAGTTTCATTTTCATCGCCACCACCACTTGCATTCATATCTCTAAAACTTGTCCCGAAAGGCACCACCATTTGATCAGAATTAGCATTAACATTGCTAGCATTACTAGCAATATTGTTATAATCAGATCTATAATTTCCCTGGGGCAACCCCATGTGATTTGCAGCAAATATTGGCAGATTTGGAGTCCTTAGCCCTAGATTTGCACGATTTTCACCATTATTCACCACTTCCATGAACCATTGATCCCACTGAGCAAGCTCTGTGGGATTCCAGGGGTTGCTGGGGGGTGTTCCGTCCGCCGTCGCCACCGCTGGTGCAGGAGGGCGAGGAGGAAGAGAAGCCTTAGCTTCTTGAAGAGCACTGATTTGTTGAACATAGTCCAGTCTCTTCTTGATTTCCTTCTTCTTTTCCTGCACAAACCAATACAAACCATGCAATTCAGTTACATTGAATTCACTTTGTCTCTTTCCTAAATGAAAGAGTTGGTGCATGAGATGGGAAACATCCATCTCTTTGTTTCTTCTTTGGTGCTTCTTCAACTGCTCCTCAACTTTCGCAGACCTTTCTTTCAGGTACCTTTCTTGATTCATCATCTTCTTGCTCCGGGCCATCTCCGACAAAGAGTGGAACTTCGCCAGAAGTTGGTGAATCACCGGGCGAGATGGCCACATTGCCGGCTCGTTCTCCCCTGGACTAAAAATCACTACGAACGCATTCACACCACAGAGCGTGGTTAGTTCACTCACTTTCTTCATCAAGCCCACCCTTCTTTTTTTCAGGCTGGCCTTTCGAGCGCCGTCATTCGCCATCCAAACAAGGTTCACCTTCTTCCTTGTCATCTTTGCTTTCTCTTGCATTAAACCCTAGAGAGGAAGTGCGTTTATATAGAGAAACACATGATGTATCAACTTAGTCTCTAATAATTTTAGAGGGCAGAAAAGGAAAATAAAAAGAAGAAATATCGAGGTAATTTCAGATATTAATTGTGCAATTTGAACAAGCTAAGAAATCTATTTGTCAAGATTCTAATATTAAAATGTATGGTATATAATTTAATTTCATTTTTGGTTTTTACAAGGCAATTTATTTAATATTTAATGTTTGGTCTTGAAATGTTATGAGTAGTAATTGAAGATAACTGGTTTTTGAGTTTTAAATATGAACAAAGTTTTACATATTACCTTCATTGATGGATTAGTAAGAAACTAAGAAGTGCAACCAAGAAAAGTTCAATTATTTTTTTTTCAATATGTGCTTTGATATCATAGGAGTCTAGGGTAAACTAAAATTTTAGAAATAATTTAACCAATATTCTTTCAAAGATAAGATCAAATTAATATAAAAACTTTTAATATAATATTGCAATCCGAATTAACTAAATATTGCATCTTATGATTATATATTTATTTATCCATATAGTAATCTATTTTAGCACTAATAGTTTTTGTACATTGTATAGTTATCCATACTCATCCACGTTAACCCTATTTATAGTTTTCCATAAAGAATAAATGACCAATTTTTAGAGTACCTTGTATTTCCTTTGACTGTTTATTACAGAATCTAAGGCAAGACCATTGTAATTAAGATAAAATCAATTTTAGTTAATTGGGTTGATATTATCCTCTGAAAATTTTAACGAGGTCTTTTTTCTAGAAGCAAGATGTCACACATGCCATTCTATAAATAAAGATATTCTATTGTCTCACAGAAAATTGATGGATCCATTTTTTTTTTTATGGATATATATTTGTGCAAAAATTGTCACCAAGAAAATAGATGTTAAACTCGATCGGTGAAATAGTACTGACTCTCCAAAAAAAAAAAAAACATGTATTTTTTTGTTTTTTACCGTAGCATAAAGAAAATATTTTGTTACAAATGACCAAGATATTGAATAATTGTCCATACGTAAAATTGGAAATATTGATACGGGTCTTTTCCACAGCAAAAGGGAATCTCTTGGTTAAAATTTTCACTAAAATATTAAACTTACCCATTATCCAATGATCATAATGTTAAACATCTCAAGTTTTTTCTTTAATTTTTCATCTTCAAGAATACATTATCCTTTATCATATTAGCTTGCATGTGGTATTTATCAATTCAAAAGCTAATGTTAATTGTCAATGAATTGTCTGACCAAAGCCGGTAGTGAAATTGGATTTCTTACATTACAAAATTATTTTAATAAAATTCTTAATTTGTTTAGCATTACAAGTGCCATATATTATCTTCATCAATTGTAGTAATATACTAAGGAGGAGCGAGATAAGAGATTTAAATTAAGATTCATTTGTATTTTGATATCATTGAATTTTATATTTTATTGATGTGATTTTCCATACACCAATTAAAAGTATGTAATATCAAATCTTGTGCGAGACTATGATGATTCCGATATCCATCACATTAATAGTCAATGTAAGTGAATGAGAATAAGATAAATGAATAAAAATTATGAGATTTTTAATTCCGGCCTGTAATTAGAAGTCTATGCCCACAATTATTGTATTTATATTTGGAAAAGTATTTCAGCAAAGTGTTAATTGTGTTTGCCAAAGAAATTGGTTTTGGAGCAATACTATATATACCCATTTTTTATATATAGTTTATATACACAGATGATGTATTATCAGATGATTTGATGATTTTGAATTAAAAATAAAGTAACACTCAATCACATAATGACACATCATTTGTGCTTATGAATTGTATATAAAAAGTAGGTACACATAATTTTATTGAATAAGATAACTATTTGATCTCAATTTGGTGAAAAGTTATGGCTTTCCAACGTAAGCACAAGATAAAGATGGAATGTAATCTAGAAGGTCGCTACCTCTAGGCAAGAGACAGCTATACACATGTCCAGCTATGCCAAAGATGTGCCAAGTTATTTACCAAAAATAAGATTTGCCTAGTTTCTTACCAAAAATGAGAAGTTTTATCGTAAAATAATTGTCTTGTAATACTTATAGATATGTCTTAAGAGAATTTTGGTTGTTTTTATTTATTCAAGTTTATTTAAATTTGAAATTTTAAAAGATAAATGGTGGTACATAGTCATGGTACACTTGTTCATGTGCTAGGAATCGTTCATACAATATGAATGACTGTGAAGAAGGTCAAACAGTAATTAAACATTATGAATAATCGTACATTAGTTATATACAACCATTTATATGCATTAATTATTGAATGAATCATGTTTCTAGAAAAAAGATAAGACAACTCATAGTGGTTGAACTATATTAAATAATTGTGCAAATAAAGTACACGCTCTTTCATTGTAATTACTTGTGAAAAGTTATATAAGGCGATGTAATTTATTTGAGAAGAATTTTAAAACTTTCGATACTTTTTATAGACTTTCAAAAGTACTATATATTAAGAGATCTTTGTAAGATGTGAGACTAGAGAATTGTTGAGTTTGAGGTCATCACTAGTGAGAGTCAAGCCATCCAGGGGGGAGTTCATTGCCATATAGTCATTCCACATAATTCAAGTAAAACACAAAAATGGCAGCAACTAGGGCAACTTTAACCACTTTTTTTCAACAAATTATGACTCAAATAAAGATAATTAAATAGGGTTAAGATAAAATAAGATATTGAGCCAAATTCCAAATACAAAGGAAGCTTAACATTTTCCAGTGACAAAAGCAGTATGGTAGATATATAAAAGAGTAAATAAAATTTTCCCACCTAAGGCTTGCCCTAAAAATGTTTTCCTGCTCCTAATTGGCATAAATAGCATTTTCTCAATCAAAATTAAACTCTATTAAAAAACTAATGATGTAAGGGTAAAATAATAATTTTATCATCCATTAATTTTAAAAAACAAAAAATTTCTGTCAGACTCAAATATTTTAAATATAATAATTGAACCTTTTGAAAGGTTTAGAAACTCACAAATTAATCTTTAAAATTTTTTTCAAACCCCCATATATTTTGAAACTATTATATAACCCCAATAATTATAATATGATATTTACACCTATAATTTGTTACATTATATTCAATTTTTTGAGAATATAACTATTATTTTTAAATTTATTGGGGATAGTTTCCAGAATACCCCAAATTTTTGGAATTTCCAATAACCCCTTGAAAAATTTTAAAAATTCCCCAATATTTTAAAAAATTAATTTACCTTTTAATATAAGATTTTATGACAATTATGACAAAGACACTCCAAGAGGAAGAAAATGTGAGGGTGAAAATAAATAGAAATAAGAAATTTTTTTATGTAATTTGGATTTTAAAATATTATTTTTAAATGCTATTAATTCAAAGTTGTATAATAATTTTGAAAAATAAAATAGTTGAGATAAAATAATAATTTTACTTTCTAATATTATTGTTTTATTAATAGAGTTTAACTTTAGATAAAAAAATGTTATTTATATTTGGTTTTAAATAAAAAAATATTATTTATATCAATTACTAGTAATAAGGTGTTCCAAGGTCAAACCTTGGGTGGAAAATTAAATTACTCTGTATAAAAATAACAACAATGTTCAATCTTATGCTCATGTTTTGATGGTGATCATATATATATATATATATAAGCAATGCTATGTGTATCTATTTTTGGTACACAATTTATGTACACAGTAATGTGTCATCATGTAATTAGATGATTTTAAAACATGTCACCATATGATAAAAAATATCCAATCACATGATGACACCTCATCTGTGTATATAAATTGTGTACCAAAAATAGGTACACATAGTTTTATTGTATATATATATATCAAGAAAAGAGTATTTATATGCTAACTATATACTAACTATCGCAATTTTTCTTTTGTTTAACACCCATATGGCATCTATGCACATCAAGAAAAATTATCATATTCTCATGAATTTTCTTATAAAAAGTGAATCAATACTTTGTTTTTGAATCAACTTCAAAATAAAAAATGGTGCTTCCTAGTTCAATTAGAAAATGTTTCAGAATCTATATTCAGACAAGACGTAGAGTCAAATAAAGCCAACAGTATGAAAAAAGGGGAACTGCAATGTAATAATTTTGATATATCAGTGAAGTAAACAAATTTACACATCATAACAATAACAATAAACCGGGAAGAGAGAAAACTCAAAGATCAAGAGTGATGTAGAGCCATTTTCCATTAAAATACATGGGAAAAATTACAGCCGTGAGGTAGAAAAAGATCTATAAACAATCTGAAGCACAACTAGAAGAAATTATTATACTGGCTCGTGAGAGAATCCCTTAGATTTGAATAAAGGCTATACAGTGAGTATTGTTGAAGGTTCTCCACTTCATACCATGAGTTGAGGACTGCAAGGTGCTTATCCGTGCCAGAGAATGCCAATTGTATTCCAAGGCTGCAATCTACAGAACCTCCATGGTTCTTGCAGCTGGAAGTTCTGATTGCACAATCTACATTGTTGAGACAGACAAAGTTAGATTGTCCTGCACATTTAGCACAGCCATCCCTTTTCCAATACAAGTTTTGTAGCCTGCCCTTCTGAAACTCAAGCACCTGAAGTTAACAATTTCATCGGTTGTTAAAGATCTTTACATAACATAAAATTTAGGAGAACTGAAAGAGTCTGGATTCTCTCTTACCAGGGTAAAGCTGGTTACAGTGTATGTGGCGTTTGCAACAAAAGCATAGGGAGACCTAGCAGCATATTTGCGACCAGCAAATGCAACCATATACCCACCATAGCTATCCTGCAAAGCAAAAAACAGACAATTTTATTTGGGGACTAGACCAAAAAGAAGACAAGTTTCTTTAAAAAGCCAATCCATATTCCCAATTCTAATTCGAGAGGAAACAACACATTAAGTACACACAAACTTATGTTATCACCTAACAGTGTTCAGTCTTTCAGTCCTTTTGGTAGATCATATCACATGAGATGAAATTTGTGTGCTTCAAGGTCAATGTAAACAAGTATGAACATGCTTATCACAAGAAAACTGCAAGAATATCATTTTTGTTCATCCTGCACTTCCCAAAAAGAAACCACAGCCAGTATCACAATGAAACTAACAACCATTCTATTATACTATGGGAATTGATACATCAGAGTTGTACAATTAAAAGTCTAGACTATACTACAAGTTGCACATTCTACATCAAAGTTCAGGTTTATAAAGTTTTACAAGTTTCCCGTTCTACATGCATGTCTTAACACCAGCTTTATCATTTCTCCACAATCAAACCAAGAAACTTCACCAGCAATCTCAAACTAAAATCAATTCCAAAGGCTAAAACTCAAGTTCATCGAACTTGCAAACTAAGAAAGACTAACTATCCATTTAAGTACCACAAAAATTAAAGAAAACCCCCTATAAGAAAAAGAAAATTAATCCGGCAAATGTTTCTAAACTTTAAACTTAAAAGAAAAGAATAAATGAAATCTCACCGACATTATTGTACTAAAACAAGTTCTAAAGCACAAGTTCATCCAGTTCTCAAGCTATCATCCAATCGATTTCCACAAAAAAATAAATAAACATACTAAAATATTAGCTTCAAATTTGCAACAAAAACCTAAATTAACCAAAACCCATATAAACAAAATCATAATTAATCTAACAGAAACTCCTAAGGAAAACGAAAAGCCAGAAGCATAATTAATCCAAAAAAACATTTTTACTTCTAATTTAACTTTAAAAAATACATAATCTTTCAAATAATAACCACAATAAAAAAATTAAGAATTGCACTAAGCGATTAGCTTCAAAACATCAACAAAAGCCTAAATTAAAACCCATACAAGCAAAAACATAACAAAAATTTCAAGCTCGAACTAAACAAATAGTAACTGTAGCTAAAAGATAACCGCAGAGAAAGTAGGGAAAGTAACCCGAGAAAAGGACGAAGTATTGATAGTGAGGAGAGAGATCTCGTCAACTTTGGGTCTGAAGACAGCGATCTGCGAGTTGGAGGAGGAGAGAGAGAGTCTACGGTCGCAGGGAGACAACTGAAGGGAATTGTTGTAGACGAAACTTGTGCGCTGAGCGAAGGCGATGCCGAAGGTGAATCCATCGTCGATCTGAACCGTCGTGTCAGAGCATGGCGAGTACACGTGGTTGGTGTCGCCGGATTCAACGAAGAAAATTGAAGTTGATAGAAGAACAAGTAAGAGAGTCGTCTCCGTCGCCATTGTTGGCAAGTTCGAAGCTTTCAGTTGGTGAAAGTTCTATTTCTGTATTCTTTTTACAGTTTGAAAGGAAGTCGCTTGGAATTTGATTTCAAAAAAAATATGGATCAAATTGGGCTGCGCCGGCCCGAAATTGATATCGTAACACTGGTCTGTAATAATTTCCCTCCACAAAATTTTAAAAATCAATAATACTGTTTGTGGCAATGAGTTTTAAATTAAAAAATTAAGTACTTATATGTGTATTGCCATACGAGTAAACAATTTTGTATTAAGAATAAAATAATATATAATTTAATACATTATTGAAGTGTTTAATTAAGTGATTAAAATCGGATGCACATAGGTAGACATTGTAGTTCATATTATTGAGTCGTGTTCGCATCGTATTAGTTTCGGATTTCAGATTGAAAACCCCAAATCCTAACCTGACCCAAAATAAAATTATATCAAAATTTTTTAACCCTAAATCAAACAGAAATATTTTGAAGTTAACATTACCTGATCCGAATTAACTCAAACTATATAATAAATAAAGTCGTATCATAACACAACATATAATTACATAATTTATTATGAAATAACTCATTTTGTCAAATGTTAATAAATAACACAATTTGTTATAAAATTACATATGAAAAGATATTTTGGCACAAAATAATATTTTGTCAAAATAGAATATTTCTATTTCAAGTTAATACTAATAGATTATTTATTATCTCTTTATATGATCAATTGTAAGGATATAAAAAATATAATATCATAATCAAAAAGCTAAATAAGTCTACAACTTCAACTTTAAAATGATGTAATTAATACCCAATAAGATTAACAATTATTTGTCAAATATTTAAGAAATTTAATTTATATTTCAATGATGAATATGACTATCATAAATATTAAAACTATCAACAAGTATATAAATATGACACATCAAATATAATAAGTTCAGATCAATAATACTTGTACTATACAAAAAAAAACTATAAATAGTTTTTTACAAACCTGTCAAAAAGAGTAATTAAATTTGAATAAATATCTCTTAGTAGAAATTAAAAAATTCTACCAAATGATCTAATGCTAGCTCATTCAAGTAAATATCTAAATTACTTGTACAATATGTCAAAAAGTAGTAGGTGGGTGATTATTTAGTGTTTGGTGATGCAATATCAATTTATTTATTAATTCGAATTGGAAAATAAAGATTTTGTGGATTGAAACTTTTTCTGTCAAATAATGAAAATAAAAGATATTAGAGATATTTTTCTGATAGCATATCATGCAATATTTGTTCAAAATTTTCGAGTTAGTTCGGGTCAATTTAAGTTGGCTTCGTATTAAACCAAACCTGACTTGATTTTTTAAAAGTCAACCTGAACCTTACTCAAATTACTTTTCAAATCAAAAATTATAACTCTAACTTAATTTTTTTCATATCATATCGTATCAAGTTAATAGATCTTGTCGAATTTTATCAAGTCTATACATGGTATTGTTGTCTTAAAGGATAAACACTCAAAAAGTTTTAGGTAGTAATACATAGGCCAAATGACTTATTTTCATCTAAGGTTTAGTCCATTACTAAAATAATACATGTTAACTTTTAAAAATCTAAATATTCATCTATCATACAATTATATTAAAATTTTCTGTTAATTATAAAAGTAAAAATGACATTTAATTAGTAATATTAAAAAAACAAAATTTTATTTTTTTTTTTAATTTAGTTTTAAAAACTGATAATTTCTTTTTTGTTTTAGTTTTAAAAACTAATTTTTT
Organism: Mangifera indica; assembly: GCF_011075055.1. Taxonomy (NCBI): domain Eukaryota; kingdom Viridiplantae; phylum Streptophyta; class Magnoliopsida; order Sapindales; family Anacardiaceae; genus Mangifera; species Mangifera indica. The sequence goes on from NC_058146.1 coordinate 6,720,781, forward strand.
CTTTCTCCTTCTAGGGTTTTATAATTTTACTAACTACAACCACCCTCTCAAATTTCAGTAATATTTACACCTCTCCAAAATGCGTTCTCTATTTATAGCGCTATTATTTTTCAGTAATTCACTTTAATATTTCATCTACCATCATGTTGACATCCTCTTTTTCCCCAATGGTATTTCCAAAGTGGAAACCATGCTTTTTCCGCACTCTATCTTAATTGTTTTACATTTTTATTTTCCTTCAGAAATGGTGATCACCTGAAGGTGGACCTCACAATGCTTCGTGCGATGGTTTGAGAATGTTTATTCTGCTAAACACTGATGCGAGATGGTTATTGTATAAATAATGAATTTGACTCCTTGTGTACTGCAGGAGTATTTAGCTCATTTTAATGATAATCTTGACAATGGGTTCGTTTATTCTTATTGGAGACTCAAATAAAAGGAAAAAAAATAGTCTCACATCTAATTAAAAGAACATAAAAGAGTGATATATAAATGTATGGATTAGACTTTAATACAAACTAATTGATTTTGTGTAATATGAGTTTCAATCTCACACTTATAAGCTAATATATATTTTTGACATGATATCAGAGCACGAGCCAAATGACGGGTTTAACAGCGTAAGTGTTTCTGAATACAAGTGACAATACACTTAGTTAAAAATCGACTAAGTCAAACGGCATGTCTAACAACCTAGATGTCAGCACTTAAGCATGGGTGTTAAAGACTCAAATAAAAAAAAAGAAAAATCTCACATCTAATGAATAGAACATAAGAGAGTGGTATATAAGTGTATGGATTGAACTTTAACATAAACCAATTGGTTTTGTATAATATGAGCTTCAATCTATACACTTGTAAGTCAATATATATTTTCGATATGGTATCAGAGCATGAGTCAAACGACGGGTTTAACAACCTAAGTGTTCATGGATACAAGTGATAATATACCCAACTAAAAACCAACTGAACTAAACAATAAGTCTAGCAGCCTAGATGCTTGCATTTAAGCTAAGTGTGTGGATTGAACTTTAACACAAACCAATTAATTTTGTGTAATATAAGTTTTAATCTACATACTTATAAACTAATATATATTTTCGACTATTCAGATTATAGTTTTGTCCCTTGTCAAATGTCTAGTATTCATCGAATTGCGTTTTAGAAGATTGAAGTATGTGCAATCAACAAAAGTTTTGCATCGTGATTTAAAACCCAACAATTTGCTCTTGAATGCAAATTGTGATATTAAGATTGGAGATTTTGGGATTGCAAGGACGACCTCAGAAATAGATTTCATGATTGAGAATGTTGTCACTCGTTGGTACCGTGCGCCAGAACTACTTCTTAATTGTTCAAAGTACACCGTAGCAATTGATCTTTGGTGAGTGTGGTTGCATTCTTGGTGAAATTATGACAAGACAACCCGTATTCCCTGGCAAAGATTATGTCCACCGGTTGAGGCTGATCACAGAGGTATGGTCAGAGTTTGTCCATAGAAACCAGGGTGTTGCGTCGGAAATACCATGAGCAAGAGAGTGTGTGTATGATCAAGATGGTTGATAACATGTTGAAATGAATTGGTGGAAATAACATTAAAAATAGATAATATATTTTGAGAAAATGTAATTATAGTATTCTAAAATTTGAAAAAAATGACCATGATTGGTAAAATAATAAAACTTTAGAAGACAAAGAGAAAGTAAGTTTTTAAAACTAAGTTAAAGAGAGAAATTATTAATTTTTAAAATTAAAATAGAAAAAAAATAAAATTTTATTTTTTAATAATATTGGTTAAATAACGTTTTTATCTTTTATAATTAATAGAAAATTTAAATAAAATTGGATGGCAAGGGAGTATTTGGAGTTTTGAAAATTAGTGGATATCATTTTAGCAATGTACTAAACAATAGCTGGGAATAAGCCTTTTAGCCGCAATACATATACCCTCAAAAAATAAAACTTGATTATTATAAAACTCTTTGTCTAATTTTTTTTTTTCAGTTTTTTTAAATTTTATTTTAAAATATCATTTATAAAATTTATAAATGTAATATAATAATAAAATATCTTAATTTTTATATAAAATAAAAAAAGAATTATATTTAATTAATAAACATTCCTCAAACCTCTTTATAATGCTAGATCAGAGAGACTAATCTAAATCTTTCATGTGAAGACGACAATTGAGCCGAGCTTGTCTCCGAGGTCCCCTCCATAAATATAATGCCTGAACCAGGGATTGATATAAGCCCTTCATAAGAAGACAAGGCTCAAAGTCAATCTTGTCTCCAAAGATTAACCCCATTTGCCCACCTCTAACCTCATCTTCTAACATTTTAGAATATGCATGCATCACCTTTGAAACCTTCTTTGTAAATCAAAATTTTGATTACATACATTTAAGAGATGTTTACAAATCCTTTTTAGCAATTTTCTTATTGTTGAAGCAAGATCATTCATCATAAGTTTGATATGTGGAAGATGCATACTAACATGTCAAATTATAATTGAATAGCATCCATAATTTGTATGATTACATCAAAATTTTTGGGCTAGACTGAAGCTCAACCAACTTAAACCCAACTGTCTCCATTTTACTTAGCTTCTCTTATAAGCTACCAAACTCTTCCAACAAATTTTTCTTTAATAAATTGATTAAAATAACGTAATTTTAGGAGATCTAATGCTATAAGACAATACTCTATAGATTATACGCACATAACTAAGAAAATGTGTTTTGTCAAAATTTTCCATGTATATAAAAGTGGTTTGACCATTGTTAACTTAATTCAAAATGTCTACTACTCCTACCATAAATCTCTAGCTCCAAAACATTTGAATTTTTATCCATTTTCTAGTCATATTTATCTTTAAAAAAAGTCATAAAGTTATAGCTAACTTATTTATTTGTTTTTTAATGTTTATTATGATTATTTTTATAATACTCCTCTCTAGAAGAATATCAAGAATATACATGCAAATAGGCGTGTAAACTTGAGTTTTTTTAAACCATGCCAAACTTCACATCTAAGGCAACGGAAATAATATCTTAATAATGAATGAGCATGAAACAACTTAATAAAAAAATATGCAAAAGGTCTCTAAGAAATCAATTAAAACCAAAGTACTCAACATCCATACATGAAAATGTGCACAAAGTCATGCCAAATTCCCAATACAAAGACAAAATCCAAATACATAAATGTCATAACATGAATATGAACAGTCTCTTAATTACTCATGCAATCTAGTTTTGCTAACTCACACTCCTATCGCAATCATACAAAACTCATCTCATCAACGTATTTATCAACCCATCACTAGATGATAATAAGCTTTAAAAATCTCATCTCATCTTATTATCAATATAAAAACGTAAGGGTTGTTGCATGATGATATATATGAAATATTTCATACATAAGCCTGTATGGGGGTACTTGCAATTGAGGGTGTCAATCTAGTAGTTTTGGTGGTTGTCACCCAAAATTTTATAGTTTCTTGCTATTATTTCACAACGTATATTCTGACATGCTCAAAACCACATTATCATTTAAATGGGTAGATATTCAATTTTTAACATAATCTCATAATTCAATTAACATTGCAACATGCAATATCAATTATGAATCAATTTAGAATGTTATGTTATCACCTATTTACTTGCCCTCTAATGAACTACTAGGTCTTCATGTGGCTACTTTCGACTATCGATTTCACCGGTGACAACAATTTGGTAGTAATTCAACTCTTAATCCTTCTTGTCTCTCTATTTCTCTTTGATATATAGTATCGTGTTGAATATGAAAAATGAAAAAAAATTTCTCTCATTTGATAACACAACTTTTTATGTAATTTGAACCACTTTAATTCATATTATGTCCTTCTCCAGAACTATGATTATCCAATAACTACAACTCATGAGCAGTTGTACGCCTTTCATGCAACAATCATTCATGATGTCAAATTCCAACTTTGTCCCTTTCACAATTTGTTCACTCTATATAAAGGATTCTGGATTTATGATCAGTCATATCTCTACCATGAACAATCTTTCATCTTCCCAAAATTTCAAATTTAAATACATCAAAATAAGCAAAATGACTAGAATACCCTTGAGACATACCTATAGGTGTTACAATTTTCATTTTCGTTGAAAATATCCAATTCTTGTAATCAACACCATGTTTTTGAGTTTGAAATTGGTTTTTAATTGATAGAAAATATCTATTCATTAAACTAGGGTGTGATTTGTGTGTTAAAACTATTTATTTTCTCGAAAAATGGTAAATTTTATGTCAATAGGGTGTTTTGGGTTCAAGGTTAAATTTTCAAATTTTGATTAGTATATTGAAGGTTTTAAAGTTTAAATTGATTGTCAGATAATGAAAATTTATTTTTGGTTACTTTATTGTTTGATTTGTTGAATGAAATGATGAATTTGGCTGTAATGAAATGATTTTCCCATCATTGGGCATGGAAAACTTAATAGGTGTGATTGCGTCTTGTCAGTGTTCACCACATTTAGTTATTATTCATAGAAATATAAGAGTTTATATGTAGGTGGGGCGCTTACTAGGGGGTAAGCAGACATTTGCCTCTGACCTAGTTATTGTTCATTTTTCAACCAAATTAGGGAGCAAAATAATAGGTGAGGTGTCTACTAGGGGTAAATAGATATTTGCCAAAACATGCATACCAAGGGGTAAAATGATATTTTCCATTTAAAATTTTTTTTGCAATCTTTTTTATTTTAGAAAATGTTTGTTTGTTAAATTTTCTCATGTTTTATTTGTTTTAATAATTTATTTACCTTAAATGAATATAAATTTTGTTATTTTAACAATTTACTTATCTTAAACAAATATACATCCCAAGTTAGTATTTTATCATTTTCAACCACAAATACATTCCTCAAAAGTCACAAACAACCCTATATCATCAAAATCTTTATCATTAATTTCAACATTCACATTACACCTTTCATCTTTTTTCCAAGTCACATTACAATTGTGTCATTTCAAAATTAACTAATGCATAATAATGATCCTCTTTCATTGAAGCGGAAGGTTTATCCGTGTGTTGTTCCTTGGATACTTTTCTTATAGTTTTGTTATTTTTTTCCTTAAGACTGAGCATCACATAAAAAAAAAATGTTTTCAATTTCATTTTTCTATCTATCGTTATCAAACATCAAACATCATGTAACACTTTCTCCAAAATTACTATCTTCTTGAAGAAAGGTGTTACTTACATTGATTACAAGAGCATGCAACAACTTAAAAATTTAAACAACAGTTTAAGCTCATTATGAAAATAACTAAAATACCCTTTGCTAAAATAAAAACACATAAGTATATCAAAGGATGTTATAACTACCACAATAGTTAACAAAATCCAATTACAAAATAGATATAACAATAGTTCAATTTGAAAATCCAAATACATGAATAAATGAAAACAATAACTATTATGCCCCCTGTGAAAGTCATGCTAGTTGGCCTCTCGCACTGCAACAACCATTCCCTCATATCACCTACAAAATAGACAAAAAAGATATGTGAGTAATAAACACTCAGTAAGTAGGAACATAGCATAACTTTTGATAATTCCTATTTTGTCTTTTGATTTGATCTACCCAACTTGGTCATCAAAAGTATATCTACTCAAGTCTTGACAACATGAACCTGTACACGCCTAATTGTAACTCAGGATCTACTTAGTCCCCTAAACCTACTTTGTAACTTTTATACTTCATGAAGATCATCTATTGATCCCTTGGGATCCTATCTGGGATGACTTACTAATTTTGATGAACATAGGTGAAAGATTACCTAATTAAAAATTGAACTAAACTATAACTGACCCACCGATCAAACAAAGTCGATACAGAGATTTAATACCTTGGCTATGTGCGTATGTTTACTATGCAATCTACTCCTTACACCAACTATTAGACTGCATCTATAGCTCTGGCCTACTCTAGCCCACCACATCCTATTGCGTATGTTGAGGTTTGTCAATAAAATTTATATTTGAGATTTCTTAAGAATTTTTTTTGCAATAATTGCATTGAATTCTTGTTTATCCCTTTGTCTATTGAATGATATTAACCCTTTTGCATCTCTATAAACGATATCACAACCTTATCAATGTTTGTCCTCGTCAAGTTATATCACAGCTTCATGCCCATTATGCTTATCCTATGTCAATTCTACTATGAACCAATATACCCTACTACAAAAAATGCCCTAGTATGAGTGATGTAAGGAGTATCTCACAGTTAGCCCCTCATAACACCATAATAACCTATGTCGCTAACTAAGGTATGATCATACTATGTGTGCATGCTAACTCAAACTACTTATTTATGAGCTCATAATCGCTTCCACCTTACTTAGTCTAAAGCTTTAATTTTTCATACCGAGACCCTCGAGGCAATGTTCTATGGCTATAATGTTTTATTGTACTACTAGATTTTTCAAGATTCATAATCTTCAATCTTTCTCTTTATTTCCTATAAAGCATGGTTGTGCACTATCAGGTGTATGACCATGCCTTTCTTTACATGCATGACCATGTCTTACAAAAGTGAAATGCACGATTGTGCACAGTCGAGTGCATGAGTATGCATTCCTATTTTATGCATAACCGTCCTTCTCCTTCATGGTGGTTCTTGGAGCTTAAGGGTAATTTTGTTATTTTGTTAATGTACAATAATGCATCTTAGTGCATAGGTGTTCCTTGCTAACAAGGATGAATGAGCATTCTTAACATGCATACGCCTATCCACTGATCGTCAAAAATTATTGCAAACCATGCACAAGCGTGCACTATTATGAGCACAAGCATGCATGGCGTATGAAAACATGGTTTCTAGGCATGTCATGGTTGTACATGGTTGGCATACAGTCGTGTATGACATCTAGAAAACCTAATCTACATTGTATATAGGTTTGTTTTTTATTCTACTCCTTTCTAAGTTCCTTAGGGTATAAAGCCATGTGTATGTCATTTGAACAAAGTATCGCATTTTAATAATAATAATTGGCATTTCTTCATCAATTTCCACATGTATGTATATGTGTGTGTGTGTGTGCGTGCGCTTGACGATGGCCCTTAGATTAATATAATCATGATAAAAGCATAAACATGTAACTTGATTGCAAGAACCCTATGAGCACGTATAGTGGCCAATCTAGAAACAATCTTAGCCCTATCATTATCCTAACTAAGGGCACTAATAATGTGGTAATGTTATCATCATATTAAATAACCTTACCAAACAGTAGCAATATATCTCAAATGTCGAGGCTACTTGTGACAACCTGGTGTAACACATGGATGTATATTGATTGCATATTCACTAGACTAACCCATTAGAAGATTTTACGTAGATGGTAACCTCACTGTCTATAAAACAACTCCTCTAATAGATAGTGGTACATGTAATTCTTAGACTCGAGATCGTTAGAGCATTTTATAGACCAATTGATCTAGTTTGACATTAGCCTAATGTAGCTTTCTTTTTGGGGTTATCAATACAATAGTTATTGGCTACGTCGAAAAGTGTATCAGAGCGATGGTGGATTGACATAAAATTCATTATTCCTTATTATGGGAGAATACATTTTGTGATATTATTTGGTGAATCACTATAACCAATTAAATTTGTAACTATAGTAAGATTGGGTCAATGTCTAAGTCTAATAATAATCGGTTGTTTCTTTGGAAGTTAAATCATGAAGTCAAAGGTATCTGAGATAGATACTATTAATGTATCTTTACCTTGATCAGGTATTAATATGATGAAATGTTTGATTACACAATAATCATACTTTGAAAGGTATAATCATTTCAACGTTAATTCTCAATTAATTAAGCGGTCATGATGTTTTGCTAAAGATTGTTTATAGTTCATAAATAAAGAGATGATTAATTGTAGAGTAATCATAATTTTATCCACTATCAACTCATTATAGAATATATGAATTGCATACAATAAAGGGTCAAATTGTAATAAAATAAATGTTAGGGGTGTGGTGGTAATTTGCACATTAGGGTTATGAACGACTGTTTCATAGAAATTGAACACATTCTCATAACCCTACCGCTCCAGCCACCTGACACAAAAATAGAGTGAAGGAACTTCATCTCAATTTATTCACTAATATGATTAAATAAAAAAAAAAACTTCACCCATTTCATAGGCTAACATCTATGTGACATCTATAATGTCTTAATCATGATTTTGGTGTCTCAGTGCCTCCATGTATACAAGTGGGAGCCTTGTTACATAGGAGGATAGCAAAAATTGCACTAGATACAAATTTGCGAGGATAGCAAAAATTGCATTCGAGACAAATTTGTACTTGGCAGAGTCTATAAATGCAAGTATCAGTTACAACACTACTCATTGTATGTATACTATCATCTCTTGATCCTAGAAACGTTTTCGGATCTCAAAATTTTTGTATTCTATATTTAATTTCTGCTGCAATTTTATTTTATGACATTGAGATCCACCTTTCATTATGAAGGAAAATTCCATGAGGAACAACTGTTCTAAGGAAGAACAAACATTTCTAGTGAAGAATGAGCTTTCCAAGCTGAGTCTCTAAATCAAGGCAAGATGTCCAACAGCTAGAGGAACAGTGACATTCCTATTGGAATGACCTTGACTTAATACCTAGAACGGCATTCTATTAACCGGAACAACCATTCTATCACATATACAAATTTGTAGTTTCAAAGATTTTGTAGAGACATGTAAGGGAAACTTAAGATTTTATTCTCTCTATTTTTGTGAAAGAAAAAAAACTTGGAGGTTAGGGTTTTGAGATGAATTAAAGCAGACCCAACCCAATCTTTGGCTACATGATCTTTTAGATCTATAAGAGGGAGTCACTTTCCTTCCTTTCATACTTAATTTTTCCAGAAAACCCAACCTAATCTTTGGAGGTTAGGGTTTGTTTAATTGACTTTCCAGTCATGAAAAGATTATGGAGGGATTTTAAAATGGACTGGACAAGACAATGGTGTCAATTATCTATTAATTCTTTCTGTTTGTTTTATTGTATTCATGGAAAAAAATGAGTGTCAATTACCTATTAAATTGTTGAGAAAATATATTATTAGGATGCAAATGTGAAGATTGAGTTTTGATAGCGATTGTGGGGTGTCTTTATTTTCAGTTATGGAGCAGTATTACGAAAGAAAATGAACAATCGCGGGGCCATCATCAATCATTCAATGAAGTCGTTGTTCAACCATCACCGAAGCAAGTAATTGTTGAAATTTGACTTAAAAATTCTTCCTTCTAATCCAGGACTACAAACTAACTTCATAAGATACCCACCTATTGTAAGGGATCAAGTTTGTAGAGCTTATTTATTCAAAGGTCTATATTGAACAGGGCAACATAAGTTTTCTCAAAAGGAAGATATGGGTCACAAACGAAGACTTTCTTGGATTTTGGTTCGATGAATTTCAAAGTTGGTTGAAGTATAGTATAGCAAAAGATGTTGCATATTATTTATATTGCGAGTAATGTTATATGTATATATATGATATATTAACTTATCATTAAGTATTATTTTATCTTTAATTCAAAATCATTTAATCACTTGATGATACATATGAAATATATATCTATTTATGTATTTAAAATAGATACACATAATTTTATTATTATCTTTCAATAGTGCAGAGTAGTGAAATCGGTCACGGTGCTTTTGTATCTCAAGGTTTTATTACTTGGAGAAAGAAAAAGAGGTTAGGAGATCATGTTGCAGACAATAAAGGTGATTATAACAAATGTCGATTAGCTTATCAAGGTTTGATTAATCGAAGTCAACATATTGAAGTGCTCCTTTTGATCAATCAAAACAGTCTAAAGTCGAGTATCATTGTAGGTTGAGTGCGTTAGGTATCTGTCTTTGTTATCATGTGATGCAAGGATTGACTTTTCGTGAAAATAATGAAATAGAAATTTCATTAAATCAAGGCAATTTTGTTTTAGGGCCAATGCACTATTTCCCACCCAAGTTTAGTTGCATTCCCAAGTCATACTCATAAAGTTTGAAAATTCTAAATTCTGATCAATGGTATAATTATTGTTAAAATTTTCTATTAGGGGTAAGGGTAAAATTGTTATTTTACTAATAATATTAAAAAAATATAAAATTCATTATATTTTTTCCACTAAGTTTTAAAAACTAATAACTTTACCCCTGCCTAAAGTTTTTAAACTTTGAAAAATTCACATTTTCCCTCCAAATTTTTTCTTCACCCTTTCGACCTTCCTTTTCCACCTTAAACCGTTGGCTAACGCATTGAAAGCAACATGGAATGGATCTTTTCATTGAAGACAAAGAGATCCAGCAACGAATAGATCTTTATATCTCTTTATATACAAAGAGTTGGGATCTCTTCATCACCAATGAATAGATTTCAGATCTCTTTGTCTTCGACAAAGAGATCCTTTTCAGGTTGCCTCCCATGCGTTAACCAATGGTTTAGGATGGAAAATGGAGGTTGTTGGCGCCAAAGGAGAGAAAAAAAACCCTAAGATTTGGAGGGGCGGGGGGGGGGGAGAATGCGACTTTTCAAAGTTAGAAAATTTTAGGTAAGGGTGAAATGTTAGTTTTAAAAACTTAAGGGAAAAAAATATAATGAATTTATATTTTTTTAATATTATTAGCAAAATGATGATTTTACCTCTACCTCTAATAAAAATTTTTAACCCTAGTTGGTCAATGGGAGAAACTTCAGATTTTTCAAACTTCACAGATGTAACTTTAAGAACGTAACTAAACTTGGGTGGAAAATAGTCCTTTGGCTTTTTTTAAGCTTTTGAAAGTTCTTGCTTTATCGTGTGTTAAAAACCTGATTGGTCATTTTATTGGTTTATGATTACACCAATTCGATTGGACAACCAACCAGTTCAACTTATTGTCAAATTATTATGTGTTTCTTGAATAATATAAAACATTTACCACAATTTTTAAATGTAAAGCACATCATTCATATAAAACAATAATTTCAAATATATTAATTAAATAATTGACACTTCATTATATAGATAAAAAAAAAATCAATTATAAATTATTGGGTTTAAATAGTTTTTCGGTTTAACAGATTTACCGAGTTTGACTAAATTTCAAATAAGTCAATACTTATATATATACCAAATTAGATTGTTGACTAGTTTACGGTTTAACTAATCAAATCAAACGGTATGATCCGATTTAAAAAACATCATTGCTTTATATAATGAGGCATTGAAAATGCTGTGTTGAAAATGCAAATTATTAAATCCTTGTAACTTGGCATTTTAGAATGGCTTCTCTCCTTTCGGATGTCATTCCACGGGATAAAAATATTAGTTAATTAGTAAAAATATCTTTTATTTATATGAATAAATTTTGTATCAATTTTTTTAATAAATTTTCTTCGTTAATCTATTTATATAGCACAATAAATGACGAAAGGGGAGCAGTTGCTTGGCATGTGGGATACAATAGCAAACTGTAAGAGGATCCAACGAGGTCCAACGCTTAGTTAGCCTACCCAATTCTGAAAAGATTAAATTGCATCTTCCTTGACTCAAGGTTTAGTTTAAAATTACTTTTTCATCCCTTATAATATAAAAAACATTTTCTCAGTCCTAATCAAACGTAGACATTATAACTATCACATTATAATTGACTGTTTTACTTTTTCAAATTTACTGCATTACCCCCAACTGATTTTTGTCATTTACTGCTAATTAAAACTTATCATATTCACCTCATCACCCTTATGAAAAATAGGTCAATTGGAATTTTCATTTATAGTTGACCGACAAATATTTTTCACCTAAGCCCCATCTCCCACCTATTCAAAAACACAAAATACTAGAAGGTGACCACCTCACCCCAGACCACGTCATTATTAATTTTTCTTATTAATTTTATCACTGTCATCTCCAATCTCAAATCGCTCTTCATCTCCACCTCCACCATCACTATTTTGTTGGGCCAATTTAGTTTTTTCTTTCTCTCCCTCAATTTGGTTTCTTCTTTCTTCAACACTTCCACTCCCATTAAGCCCATGTTAATTTTTTTGTCTTCTCCATTTCAATTTCTTACTCATAAGCACCCACTAACACGATGTTAACTTCTCATCTCATCGTTAACTAGTATTACAAGTGTAATGTCCTCATAAATGATATTGAAAGATAAGGTTATGTGTCTATTGTCAAATATTCACGTTTTCATCTTTTCTCCTTCAATAGATTTTCTTCGTCTCTACAATCTATTTCTTTTTTCTCTCCCTAAGACTATTTATCCCACTAGTCCTATAAGTGCCATTGCCAATCTCATTATCTTTCACTCCCTCAAACTATCAATCCCAAAACTCCCAACCTTTCCATTTTCGATAAGTGCTTTTTTTTACATTTATATTTTTTTGTCTTCATTTTTTTAATTTCAGAAAATAAAATTAACATTTTCACCTTTTTTCTGTAAATTTTTCGTTAACAAAATTTAATATTAGGCCAGAAAGTGCCATCAAGGGCTAGGAAAATGTTTTGGGTCAAATCATGGGTGCGAAAATATGATTTAGTCTCCACAAGATAACTACACTGCAATTTTATTAAGAATGTCATGTTAACAAACAGTATCAGCTGATTTACTACTTGTGGTGGGCAGTTGAAATGTCTTTCATTGTTTAATTTATGGTTGGCCTGCTCATATGCCTTGTAACCTTTGCATAGCTCATATGCATTATGACGTGTCTACTTAAAACTAAATATTTTATTAATAATATTATCAATGTCAAATACACTATTTTATTACTTATTCTAAAATCAACAAAAGTATTAAATTATATAATAAACAATTCTACCAAGTATCTCACTATTTTTGTCCTATAAAGAAAAATTCTATTACTTGATATGTATAACCCTTCTAAATTTAATAGCATTAAGAAGCAACTTTCGTGGCAAATCCTGGAGAGAAAGTATTCAATAAGTTATTTGAAAAAAAAAAAAAAATTGAAAGAAAGGCGTTAACCCAAACCCACAAAATATAAAACTTTATAATAAAAAAAGCATAATGTATCCACATGTTTTGCAAGATCTTATCTTCATTTCAGCCCAAATACATCCTCAATTAAAAACTTCACCAATAATCCCTCTCTCTCTCTCTCACATCTCTTTCTACATTTCATGTTGTGGTTGACTTTCTAAGCCTTCACGTCCCCGAATAAAACTTTCTGCTAAATCAAATTGCCATGGCTGACCAAACCAGTTTTTGTTCCCTTTCTTCTCATTTCACGTTGTTATTATTATTATTCCTAGAGATATGAACAACACCACAGATGACTCGTCTGGGTTCTTAGGTTCAAACAGTATCGGAGGTTTTGGCTATGGCATCGGGGTTTCAGTTGGGATTCTTTTTCTCATCACGACAATCACTTTAGCTTCCTATTTTTGCACCCGGACGCAGCAGAATAATGGGCAGGGGGGCCAGCAGCCGCCGCACCGGGGGCAGGATCATGACCCTCCTCTCAATGTTGTCATCGATGAAGGCCTCGATGAGTCCACCATTAAAAGTTACCCCAAGTTGCTTTATTCCCAAGCAAAACTTCAGAAAAAAGATTCAACTGCGACGTGCTGCTCGATATGTTTGGCGGATTACAAAAGTTCTGATATGCTTAGGCTTCTGCCTGACTGCAACCATCTCTTTCATGCCAAATGCGTCGATCCATGGTTAAGATTGCATCCAAGTTGTCCCGTCTGTCGAACGTCGCCATTGCCGACGCCGCAATCGACACCTTTGGTTGAAGTTGTTCCGTTGGCGGCCAGCAGGCGAAACTAGTTGATAATTGTTTTTGTGCTATCATATTAGCAAAATCATATGCTGCATACTTTAAACAGTTTGTTAAACTTGTAATTTTTTTCACTTTTCATATTTCTGTAGATCCGGATTCTATATGCTATAATTAATTAATGATATTAAGGAGGAAATTAATCATGCCTGGTGTAAAAGAAGAAACCAATGTTGGTGCTAATTGATTTTTTATTTTCTTTTTTCATTTTAAACAATTTGGGATCTTGATTTTTAGTAGTTGAACTTTATGTGGGTCAAATTGTAACTATTAACCAACAACAACTTGGGATGAACAGGATTATTGAAGTAAAATATTTCAACTAAATGCCACTAAGATTGATCCAGGCAATGATGAAATGCAAGACTAATTTGGAAGCAATTTTCCCATGGAAAATATGCACAGCAAAACAAAACAAAACAGGAAGGTCAAGAAACCAAAGCAATAAATGGCAGAATGGCAAAGATCTCTATTGAGATTTACTACTTCATTTTGTTAGAAAATTTATGCTAATATTAATTATAATTTCTGTTTAGTAAAATTCGATAATTGAGTAATAATCTAATAACAGATAAATTTTATAAACTCTATTAGATTCAAAAAGCAAAAATTTTCTATTGAAATAAAAGTCATCATTCAAGGAAGTTTAAAAAGAGGAAGATTGGTCATTGCAATATAAGTAAATTATAGAAACTCCATGGATTCAAAAGTTTTTAATTTAGTATTTTATAATATGTGCTAAGATTTTACAAATAAGATAAAATTTTTGTGTTCATGTATGAATTTATCTTAGATATGGTATCCAAGCTAGACATATTAGGTTATATAATATGAAATTTAGAGGACTAGAATTAGGGATTAAAAATTTCAAAATTAGAGTTCTTTTGAAATAAGGTTTGGTTCAATTTTGAAAATAGAGATTCAAAATTAATCCATTTGACTTTAAAATTTGGGCTAAACGTTCCTAATTTTGGCGATTTAAAATTAATTTAAATTTAGTTAAAACAATTTTTGCATTAAGATTAGTTTTTTGGTTGAAATTGAACCTCAACTACTACTGCAAGCAACTTTGCATCTCTATCGCAATTTTGCAACATAAACTTGGCAATGGCATCGTTTGGGTTACCATTTACATGAGTTGTGTGCTCACACTCATTACTCACCAAATGGAACTAGTGTAGATGAATGGATTACAAAGAAAAGGTGTAATGGAATTTCTTCCTTCTGTCACCACTTTTCTACAATTGATCAAGCAATAGGTGATCCAATCTCTCATCTTCCTTGTTGCACAAGTAGTGGCAACTCCTAACTCTAATCCCACATCTAATAAGATGACACTCGCTTGCCAAACTAAGAAAGACCAATATATGACCCCCAAGAAAAAATTCCTTCATTTTTAGGAATTAGTTAGAGGATCCCATGGTATGTGAACTAATTGAATCAACTACATGAGTTGTTCAACTTCCTTTATAGCAGTTTCTATAGTTGGAAGCTAAAAAAGTTGCAAATTTGGGTGCTAGAATCAAATGAGAAGACACTGACATAAGTTGAATGTACATTCCATTCTATTCTTGAACCAATTAGATGAACAACGACCAAGAATTGAATCATCAGAGCAAACAAGATTGGTACCAAGGGTTTCAAACTCACAAGTTGAAATTGGGTTAAGAAAACCTATAAAATAGTCCAATACGAGTTGTATCAACCCAACTAGTGAAATGTTATACCAACAAATATGTTTCTAAGGACATTTTGGTTATTTTATTTAATTTAAATTTATTAAAAGCTGATGAACGGTTGTTCATGGAGGATGCACATATATTCAATGTTTGTGAATTGTTCATGAAGGATGAATGATCACTCAAGGGCAAGAAAGTAAAATTGATGTCATAAATTCTCGTGCATCTAAGACAACGGTTATTCATAAACAGAAGTTATTAGATTATTGTTTTTTTAAGAGAGAGAGAAACATGATATTAGTGGATAAAATTGCTACAAATGCTCATGTAATACCATAGGTGTGTAGTAAGGTTATTTTAGTTATTTAAATGAATTTGAGTTAGTTTTGTATATATGCGTTAGAAAAAATTAGTTAAGTTATTGAATTTGTGAAAAAAAGACTGTTGAATGACTGTGCATGAAAGGTGCATGCACATTCATGTCGTATCAAAGGGATGAGTAAAATAATGTGTCATGTCAAATAATTTAAGCAGATGAAAAGACTATTCATTAAAGTGCACAACTGTTTCAATGATTATTTGATTTGAAATCTATACAAAGAGGCATGATCTGCACAATATCTATAATTTGATAACACATATCACTTTTTAAAATTGATATTTCTTATATTTTTCCATGACTAAGGGAGATTAATAAGAAGAAGAAGATTAATGACATTGAAGACCTTTAGTAGTGTCCGAATAAGTAAGATTAGATTTTTTTTTTTCCTTGAATTTATGGAATGTAATGGATTGAAAATGTGTTCTTGTTATATTTTATGATATGATGATGTTAAAATGATGAATAGGGATGTAATTTCTACAAGCAAATGACCGTATAAAGGACATGCTCAGTCATTCATCGATTAGGATAGATATGTCAATACATAATAGACAGTGTAATACCCTCAAATACGTTTTAGAGGTATTTATATCTTTTGATCTTGTTTTGAGACGTTTCCAGTTTTATTCCTTAAATGTACATGTGGAAAATATAAAGTCTCCTAGATAGAGAGGTTTAAAGTCACCCATGAAAACATGTTTTTCTTAGTTGAAATATGTTTTCTAGAAGGTTATTGTGAGGAGGCACCCGTGACATAGGTTATACACCCACAATAATTTTGGGTAAGTATAGTTATGGAAGAATAGAGAAATTTTTCACTCCATTAAACATCCTTTGTATTCTTAGTAAACTTTAAACTTCAAACAATATCCTTAATGAAAAAGTTTAACTTTAAACTTTGAACTGTATCAATTAAATAGATGTACCTATAGTAATAATTGTTTGTGAAATTTAAAGTAATTAATATCTATTCGATTAAGTTTAATTGTAGCAAATAATAACTTTATCTAGTTTAACTTTAGGTTGTTGGATGACAATAAGGCAAGAAAGCGTCGAATACCCTAATCCATATTATCCCTATCTCCATTAAGAAAACCTTTCTTCGTCCCCACCCCATCCCTGATACAAAAGAAAAATTCTCCTTCCCTTCCCCACAAAAAAAATAATAATGAAATATTTTTATTAAGTGTCATGACATATTTGTAATACTTTAAAACTTATAAAGATAATTTAATATTTAAGGGTTTAAAAAATATATAAGAGAGGGGATGAGTTGGGAAAGGGACAGGTCAGGAATATGCCTATCTTTGTCCTCATCCTCATCCTCACCTCTATTTTTATCGAAAAATCTTCTATCCTTTTTTGGAAAGAGCAGGCTAAAGACCTAGTTTAGAAGGTCAAATTTTCATCCCTAGCTATAACACCAATCTTTCACAACTATTGATGAAAGTTTCCTTGAAAAGTTAAGAATTAGTTTTTCTATCAAAGATCTAGATCTAATTTTATATATACATAAGGAAGGTAATTATAAAAGAAAGAAGATAAGTTCTTATTTACTTTTGTCACTTAAAAATCATGCAAAATGAAAAGCTCATTCGCAGTTTTTAAATGAGAGATAAAAATGAGATATTTTTTTAAATGATTCCCCCATCCTCTCTCAGTCGTTGATTTTCTTTCTATTACTTCGAAAGTTTGACTCATGTTAAGTGATTGTAACCAACTAAATTACAACTAAAGTAGTTGGTAGAAATATTAATGGCTGTGCGGAGGAGTCTTATAATTGGCTGGTCAAAACAAATAAAGTCTTTGTTTACTGATCTTTGTTCACAAGCACAAAGACACATGATAATGATAATATGTGCTTTCTTTTGTTTTTTTTAAAGGCCAAATAACTATTTTCCACCCAAGGTTTAGTAAACTATAAATTCTCATCTTTTAAGTTTGAACGTCTAATTTATCAGTTGTTATCCATTTTTGTTAGTAAATTTTGTTATGTAGAATGGTAAAGATGTTATTTTAACATAAAATAATAAACCTTTCAAAAAAATATTGAAAATGCATAATTTTCTTCTATCCACAATATTTACGCTTTTACCTTTCTTCTCTATTTTATTTTCTCATTACTGTCTAATTTTCTTCTTTCTCTCATTTCTATTAGTGAATTTTGTTATGTATTACATTATATTAATGCAAACCAAAATAATTAAATATATTTAAAATGTAGAATTTTCTCATATCCATAATATTTGCATATTTATCCTTCTTCATGTTCTTAGTTTCCCATTACTATTTCTTTTTGTTCTTTCCCTCATTAGAATATTTTCAATTAATGTCATTCTATCTCTTTCTCTTCTTTCTTCCACTCAGTTCCTTTCAACAAACATCAATATATCACTTCCTCTTCTTTTTCCCACTCATTTCTTTTCAATAAATGTTAATCTATCTTTTTCTATTTTTTTTCCCACTCAATTTTTTCAATAAATGCCAATATATTTTTTCCTCTTCTTTCTTCCAGTCATTTTTTTTTCAATTCAAGATTTTCCTAGGAAATTTAAATTAAAAAAGTGAGGGTGAAGGTGATAAAAGGAAAAAGATTGTTGGAGGTGAAAATGATGAGAGGAAAAGGATGGTGATGAAAATGATGAGAGGATATTGGTTAGTGGTGTTTATGGTAGAGATGACTAGAGGAAAAGAATGGTTAATGGTAGTGTAGCTGGTGAAGATGACAAGAGGAGAAAAAGAATGGTCGACAATGGTTTTTCTAATGAAGATAAGGGGAGGAGAAAGGGGATGGTTGGTGATGATATTGCTGATGAAAATAAAATAAGTAGAAAGAAGATGGCTAGTGGTGAATAACTATAGATGATGAGAGAAGAAGGAATTAAAAAAAAACAAAAATAAGGAAAAAAATGATTTTTTAGAAAATGAAAAATAATATATTATAATTATTGGAGTATAAAATGACTACTTAAATTTTCAATTTTGATAGGGGTATTTTTATTCTTTTAATAAACTTAAAGACTTTGATCATTGAAATTTGTATTATATAATGGGGACATTTTCATCATTATAATAAGAAATGATAAAACAAGAATTTACACTGAACCAAACAAAATTTACTATGAAGTAAATGACATGTGAGAAATTAAACTTGTCAATCTTAAAAGAGTAGAAAAATATCCCATATGTCATCTACCTATTTTAGTAAATTTTGTTATGTGGAAGGGTTAATATGTTGTATTAAAACAAACCAAAAAAATTAAATACATTTAAAATATATAATTTTCTTATATCTATAATATTTACACAGTTATATGTCTCCATGTTCTTAATTTCCCATTACTGTTTCTTCTTTTTCTTTCTTTCACTCAAATATTTTCAATAGATGTCAATTTAGCTCTTCGTTTTCTTTCTCCCACTCAATTTTTTTCAATGAACACCAATCTATCTCTTTCTCTTCTTTCTCCTACTCATTTCTTTTATTAAATGTCATTTTATCTCTTTCTCTTCTTTTTCCCACTCAATTTTTTTATTAAATGTCAATCTATCTTTTCCTCTTCTTTTTCTCACTCATTTTTTTTTACTTCAAGTAGATATAATTAGGATTATTAGAAGATTTTCCTAGGAAATTAAAATTAGGAGAGTGATAGTGAAGATGATGAGAGAAGAAAGATTACTGGTGGTAAAAATGATGAGAGGAGAAGGATAGTTGGTAATGAAAATGACTGAAGGATAAAGATATTAGTCAATGGTGTTGGTGGTAGAGATGACTAAAAGAAAAGAATGATCAACAATGGTGTAGCTAATGAAGACGATGAGAGGACAAAAAGGTTGGTTGGCAATAGTGTTACCAACAAAAATGAAAAGAGGATAAAAATGATGGCTAGTGATGGTATTTATGATGAAGATAAAAGGAGTAAAAAGATGATGGCTGGTGGTTCTTAGTGGCGAAGAACTAAAGATGACGAGAGAAGGAATAAAAAAAAACAGATATAATGAAACCCAAACAAAATTTACTATCAAAAATAAACAATGGGTGAAAAATTAAACTTGTCAAACTTAAAAGAAAATTAGCTTAAGTTATACATAAAATCAATTCATTGAATCCTCTTACAGTCTCTACATAAAAGCATTCTTTGAAAGTACTTCAAAATCCATCAAAGAATAAAAAAAAGCTTTGTTTGAGAAATTTAAGTTTTCTTAAGTTGAAATTAAATACAAACTAAAATTTAAAAAAAAAAATCAAGAGGGTGTGCTTTGGTTGTTGATGGTGATTAAAAGATTATAAATCAGATTTCCAATAATCAGATTGATGAGCTTATGCATTAAAATGCAAATGCATGCAGCATAATATTATAGCAATCTTTCTGCAAGGGCAAGAAAAGTATCCTAGAAAAACCAAAATTATATGCTCAGTTTTGACTTTATATTATTTTTGCTTGGTTTTACTTTGTGGTTACTTGTATAATTTTACAATTCATTTATTTATAATTATCAGATAATATAAATTATATAGTAAATATAACCTCGTTAAGGATCAAATAATTGACCCTCATATCCACTAAAGTGTATGATATAATAAATACAAAAGAAGTATAACTTAAAGAATTTTTAACGTTGTCTTGAGCCGATGGTTGGAAACATACACTCACATTATGTTATTAATCGATGTTTATAAAATATAATACATCCTGAAAAAGATATGACTTCGAACAGAAATCTTTCTAGAAAGGTCATCTGCGCTATTTGAAATTGCTCTCAACATTAGTAACTCTTTCTATACGTACATATCTAAAATATTATATCAATTATCTCTCTTTATGCCTCCCCCTCTCTGTACAAGGAAAAAAGTTACATTCAAAAGATTAAATTTTAGTATTCATAATTCAAATATGATTCTAAAAAGAATATTCTGAGACTAATTGAATTATTACATAATAAGCACATGAAGAACATTATCTCAGTTTGGTAGAAGAATATAGTTTTTCCTTGTAAACATTGGGAAAAATAGAAAAATTATCTTGGTGATACTAACGAGATGTGTCATTCGGTGAAGTTCTTCTTACTACTTTATAGTAAAAAATTTATCTGTAGTCCTAGATGATTGGTGGATAAAAGACATGTTTAATCGTTATTATCATAGTTAATCATTGATCATTGTCGGAAATATATTAGATTTATAAGTGTGTAGATTGAAACTCATATTACACAAAATCAATTGACTTGTGTTAAGGTCCAATCCACCACACTTATATACCACTCACTTTACTTACTTTTATTATATGTGAGACTCTTTTTTTTCTAGTCTCTAACATTATCACTTAAGTACAATCACTATAGACTATTAAACTTATCATTTGACTGAGTTTTTTTTTTTTTGGATGGGTGCATATCACTTGTATCTAGGAACACTTTACGTTATTAGGTTCACCATTTAACTTGTGTTCTGATATCATATCGAAAATATATTAGATTTATAAGTATAAATATTAAAACTCATATTATATAAAACTAATTATCTTATATTAAGGTTCAATTTACCACACTTATATACACTCATTTTACTTATTTTTATTAGATGTGTAACTTTTTTTCTTTTAGTCTCCAACAATCATAACCTACTAGTATCCATACAAGCATATGCAAATAGGAAGAAACTTTCACGTTTAACATGTACATGATAGAAATTGTTTCTACTTTCAATTTTGTTTTTAAGATTATTTCATTAAATCTTAAATTTTTAAATTACATATTAACTTGTGAAACTCATGTCTAGAATGTGAAAAGAAAGAAAGAAAGAAAGTGCTTGGAAATTTCTAAACACTTAAAAGGATAAAAATAATTATTGCAATAAGATAATTTATTCATCTCAAAATGAACAAGAAAATTTATAATAAGTTATCCAAAAATGTGAAAAATAAAATTAGTAAAGTCACATATTCAATACTTATATAAATAAATAAAAAGCCAAAAGAAATAGGAAAAATGCATTGAAACCAAAATTAGGGTAAATATTGAAGAAAAAATATTGATCTTTTTTTCACCTAACGGTCTTCGCAGAATCAAATCCAACTACCAATTATAGAGCTCAGAATTGTCTGTATCCGATCGCATCAAGTAACTAATTCACACCGTTCGATCTTCAAAACTAGCCACATCAACGGTGAAGATGGCATACAGTTTCTACAATCGTTGCACCGACTCGGACTCGAATGACGAGTCCCCGAGCCGCCTGTACTTCCTTCATATATTGAAGAACTCAACTCTCTCTCTTAGAAAAATTAAAAAAATCGTAAAATCAAACCCCTAAATCGGAGTGATTCTTGTGAATCGATCATGGAGACGATGTCCAAGTTCAAGCTGATGATCATACTGTCTCTTTGTTTGGTTGTACGTTTGACTCAAGCGAGGGACGTTCAGTACTGCGGTATTTTTCTGTAATTTTGCTTTGATTCTTGTTGTCTCTACTGCTTTAGATTATTAATTCAATTTTTTGTTAAAATATTTGAATTAGGTTATTTTTAATTTGAGAGATTGTTCGTTTGGTTCTGTTATGTTTTGTTTCGATTATTTGGAGATATGTGATGATTTTGGAACTAGAAGCACTTTTGAATAGTTGAAAGTAGGTCTTGTTTCAATTGTTCTGTGTTTGGATGAAACATACGGGTAAGTCAAGCAATTGAGGAGTATTTGAGAATTACTTAATGAATTAATGTTGTTTTGGTGAAAATAATAAAATACAATTATGGTAATTTAATCAGAAGATATATATATATATATATATATAAAGGAGATTCTAAAGCTTATATTGGCTATTAATTAAAATTTTAATCTGATAAGTTTTGGGTTCAGTCACCCTTAGAAAGTGTTTTTAAACATCCCAAATGCGCTTTGCTTGTTGAAAGCTTCAGGAAGAGAAACTCTTTATTCAGGGATATTTTTTGTCTTTATTTTTATTTGTTTTCAGTACAATTAATTTGGAGATGGTGAATTAATCGGCTTCATTGTTGTTTGTAGATAAGAAGGCTGAGTATGGTGTAGAAGTCAAAGGAGTTGAGATATCTCCTGATCCAGTGGCAAGAGGCAAGACAGCTACCTTCAGCATTGCTGCCGCTACAGGTGTCATCTAATTATCATTTTCTTTCTTTGATTCTTTTAATTGATTACTTATTCTTACCGTTAGTGATTTGACTACTAAAATTGTTGCCATCTTCATTTTATCTGAATATGCAACATTGGTTTAACCATGCATCTTGTAGTGTCAACTCTTGAAGAAAATATTTTTAAGTTTATCTTGTGCTTAAATTTCCTTTATGTATGTTAATGTAAATAATCTTTGTATGCAATCAAGAAAAATGTGCGTCTATGGAAGTGCCAAAGGAAATAATTGTGCTACATATTTGAATTTGTCACATATTTGACAATTTTTGTAGCAGTTCATTTGATTTATGTAGTTCCTTTACATAAATGCTGGCCACACATTCCTCAGATATGAAGAATCGATGCCATTTGGTTCATCCTTTTAGATTCTTCTTCATTTTGAAGGATTTTGCGTGCACACAAGGGGATCAGAAAATATGCTTTCCATTTCTTTGTTATTAATTTTGCTTTTATGTGGTTTTTTCTTTTTTTGTTTATGTTAATTGTGCTCTTATGTGTTTTTTGTGTTTATGTTCATAAGAAAGATGAAGCTAGCAGATTTGTTTTTCACCTTCAAAATTTCTGGGGCCATCTAATGAGAGCCAGTTGTTACATTGAATTTCAATTTATTTTTTATGCGAACAAGACTGCTTTGTATGTTTTATACAGATAATGCAATCTCTGGAGGAAAACTGGTGATTGATGTTTCATACTTCGGATGGCACATCCACAGTGAGACACATGATCTTTGCGAAGAGACGTCCTGCCCTGTATCAGTTGGCGATTTTGTGGTCTCTCACTCACAAATTTTACCTGGATTCACTCCACCTGTAAGTCAGGATCCTATATGGTTATTGATTAAATTTTTACCATGGAAACAATTTGTTTTTAAAAAATTTAGAGCACATGAAACTGAATCAGACCATATTCAAGTGGATTGGTCCAATTAGCAATATCTTAGTTCTATTGTGAAACCTGAACAGTAACTGCTAAATTTGTTTGATTGGGATAAAAAGCTTACTTATGCAATCGGAAGTCACATGTTTGATTTGAAGCAAGACTTCTAATAATTTTTTCAAACCAGTCCATGTTCTTGTTGACCTTGCACTTGAGGTTTAAGTAATGAGAAAGTGCTTTATAATCTCTATCAATCTGTTCCTGGTCTATTTTATTGTTGCTAGATCTTAGTCTTCTTTCTCATGGGTGCTATATCTTAAGTCTACTTTTTGCTAAGTTTTTATCCTTTTCTGGCTATATTTGTGACTAGCTTTTCTTCTGGACTCATTACTTCTCCAGAAGTGTGGCTATCTGCTATCATTGATCATGTTCCCAAACAATTTTGGTTTGTAACTTTTTCTTGGCCTTAATATTTCTGCTTTTACTGAATAAGCTTTAATGAAAAAGGAAAGAGAAGGGGATAAAAATCCAAATTCACCTAATGATTTTGGTGCAACTGACTCTCTTCTTATCCCATTTTTGCCTAGGTTTTTTACATTGTCTTCTTTTACATATTTTCTCCTTTCATTTAGCCATCCTTCATTGTTTTGTTCAATTATCAGTTTGGAGAAGAAATGATAAACAGAAGATGGAATTATTGTTGTTGGTTTAAGTCTTGCTTTTGCTGCTCATTCTAATGATCTAATCAAATGGCATTGGCCAGCAGGTTGATTTAGACGTGATATAATGTGATGTTTATTCTGTCAAGCAAAGAGAAGAAAAATTAGTTACCATCTATCTGCATTATAACAATTCCATTAAAAATTCGGTTTTGCAGGGCTCATACTCTTTGAAGATGAAAATGTTAGATGGAAACAAGAAGGAGCTAACGTGCATTGCCTTTGATTTCGATATTGGATTTGCATCCTCAGTGACCGATAGTTAAATGCTCAAAAGATTTGTTTGCTCCAATCTCTTTTGTCTCGTCGCATATAAAATTAGCATGTAAAGAGAAAATATTCAAACTTGGTTTGTGTGATGTGTAACATTTACCAGAAACTTAAAAGATCAAAAGAACTTCACTTAGGAGTTTAATCATGTTTCGTATTTCGCAGTGCATCGCATATAATTTGATCCTCAAGGACAATGCTTTTTTGAAAGAAAATGACTAGGGATTAGGGATGGCAATGGGGAGGGGCGGGGAGGGGATATCAATCCCCGTCCCCGCCCCGTCCCCGTTATGGGGATAAAAAAGAATCTCCGTCCCCTCTCTGCGAAGAAAAATCTCCGCTCCATCCCCTCTCCGTCCTCGCGGGGAAAATTCCCCTTCCCGTCCCCGTCCCGTTCCCATAGGGAAAAATCCCCTCCCTATCCCCGCGGGGAAAAATCCTCTCTCCATACCCGTAAATATAAATTTTAATTTCTTTATGCATTTCAATAAATAAAATAAATCATATTCTCTCAAAATATAACTTACTACAAAAGCTATAAAATATTCATTGTTATTTTAGTTCAAATACAAAGTTTTCATAAAATTTAACAATATGCAATAATCAATCTCTTCATTAGTAGCTCTTCATGTATGTGATTTAGGATAATTTTATAATAACATTAAATTTAACACTTTTCATTCACTTCAATTGGTTTTATCAAGTTTCTAATTTGTTTTTTTTTTTTTTGTGTAAAACCTGGTGGATTCACTAACTAAGTTTTGAAGTTGAAATAGAATTAATTTGGTGCATTTGCATTTTATGATAATGAGATTCTGAAGTTTTTTTTAATATATTATATTAATAGTTCAGAAATTAGTAAAAACTGATAATTGATAATTCAAAAATTAGTAAAATTAAAGTTATAGTTTTAATAAGTCATAATGTAACAATTTCTAGAACTTAATAGTTTAGAAATTATTATATTACTATATTATATCTAGGGGGTGGGGTGGGGTGGGGTGGGGTGGGGTGGGGTGGGGAGGGGAGGGGCGGGGCGGGGACATATGTATCCCCATCCCCGACCCGTCTCCGATTACGGAGATTTTTTTCATCCTTATCTCTGCCTCTTTCCCCGTTTTTATCGGAGAATCCCCTCTCCGTTAAGGTTGGGGAGGGTCAGGGCCCCTAAAATCCGGTCCAAATTGCCATCTCTACTAGGGATGACTAAAGAAACTCAATGATCTAGCTTTCAATTGTTAATTCATACTTTAGAGTCCAATTGTAAAGTTGTGCAAAATTTTTGAGCATACTAGAAAAATCAACTAGAGAAATGGTTGGATTAGTTTTATGTTTTCATGTGTGGTTGCTTGAACATATTTTATAGCAGTCATACAAAGTATGTTTCACTGAATGAAGGTAGAGGAAACATTATGATTTGTGTCAATTTGAAATGTTTGGTGAAAAATAATGGATGACACGGAGATGAAAATGTATCCATTTTGAGTACATAGATGAATATATATTTATATATGTCGTTATGTGATTTAATAATTTTAAATTAAGAATAAAATAATATTTAATCATATAATAACATATATAAATATGTATTTATTTTTGTACTCAAAATAGAGATATATAGTATTACTTTTTTTTAATTGTCAATTTATAGATCATAGCGTTGAGCCGGAAAGAATAATATCATACACATAATTTTGTACATAAATAATAATATATCATCATATAATTAGTTTTAAAGGTAAAATAATTTTATTAAGCTACAGGAAATTAAATTATTGTTGTCTTTAGAAACATAATATAAGCTCTGAAAATGATTTAAAAAATGTCAATTTGATAGTTCTCTGCTGGAGAACGATATGTTGACCGATAAAAGGAAGTCATTCCCCTTCGATGATTAGATTAAATTGTTCTAAACCAGTATAATTATACTATTTAGTAAAAGGCCAAATAACTCCGTCCCAGCCAAGGTTTGATACAAATTATTTTTCACTCGTTAACTATCAAAAACTTAAATATTTACTCATCTATTGAATTTTATTATTATTATCAAGGATAAAATTATCATTTACTAAAATATTTTAGAAACCTAAATATTTATCATATTTTCTCCCTCTAAATTTAAAAATCTAACAAATTTTTCTCAACCCAAAGTTTGAAAATTCAATATTTTCTCGTAAAGTTTTTCCAACCATCACAACTGACAGTCGAAGACCACAATGACGGCATTCTTTCTCCCTCCCGATTTCTCTTTTAATTGTGCTTTATTTTTGGCCATCATCAACCGAAGAAACTAGCTGACAAAAACAAATCGTTCATCTCCATACGAAGGCGCAATTCATCTTTGTCTGGAAATAAAAAATTGTCTTTATCGATCGATTTTCTTAGAGGGTGATAGTCAGAAATAGAGCAGAATTAAGAGAGAAACCGAGAGAGAGGGAGAACACTATTATCGTCATTGTCTCTTGCCACCAGTAATGTGCTTGAAAAACCCTAGGGGGAAATTAAGTTTTTCAAACTTTGGATAAGAGAATTTGTTATTTTTAAATATTGGGGGGGTGCACATAAATGTGATAAATTTTTAATTTTCTTAAATATTTTTATTAAATAACAATTTTACCCCTGAAGTAATAGTAAAATTTAACTGATTAATAAGTATTTAGGTTTTTGATAGTTAGCTAGTGGGAAGTTGGGTTTGTATCAAACATTGGGTAGGATATAGTCATTTGGCCTTAGTAAAATTATGTACACACAAAATAAGAGAAGGGAGAAAATAATATTGTACACTTTATGGATTAGTAAAACTGATAGAATACTAAAATTTTTAAAAATATTTGGGTTCAAAACTCATTTACTTAATGCAACGATTATGAGTCTCATTATTATAACCTGAAATTTACCTATATAATCAATCCGAATGGAGGCATTGAAGAATACTCTAATTGTTAATATTTTTTTATGCATTATTACTAAATGTGATAATTAATTGTATTAACCTAATATATACACATCTCTAATGTTATATGCCATATTTGAAAGAAATGTTTGGAATTTTACACAAACTTTGGAATTGCAAAGTTATGGCTCAAAGGAAATTTTGTGGCCTAAAGCCTTTATTTAGCCCCATTTGAAAATCAAAGAAGTTCTACTTTCCCCGTGTGGATGTGGGTTATATTAAATAGTAGTGTTATATACACAATTTTTATATATAATTTTATATATAAATAAAAATATATCATCATATAATTAGATAATTAAAAGTTAAAGATAATACAATACTCAATTACATAGTGACATATCATTATTTTTATATAAAATTATATATATAATTTTATTAAATATTAAAAATAATAATAAGGGTTAGCGTTACCACCACCTTTTGGAATTTTCCAAAACAAATTTCAGCAAATTCAATGAATCTAGGGCCTAATAATAGATAAAGAAAATCAATCCTATTACCAAATAAATTTAAAATATACTACAAGATGCACAAACTCTATAAAACAAAACAAATCCATTTGTACAAATTGATATCTCCTAATATGAATAAATGTGTTTATTTGAAAACTCACACTCAATAAATATTTAACAAATATAAACAATAAAATTATATATACAAATTTTGAATACATAAATAATGTGTTATTATATTAAAGAATATCTAATCACACAATAATATATTATTTGTATACTTATTTTATGTACTCAAAATATGTAAATATAACATTGTCATATATAAATAATTGATGTATTTTTATCCGTTCGCTTGTAGTGGTCTAGTTTGCAAAAAAAATGTTAAAGCTTTTTCTCAATAGTTGTAAGTTGTATGAGCAACCACTTTTAAAGAAAGTATTACTTTTGAAAAACTATTCCAAGGTATTTAAAATCGGAGTGATGATCAAATTAGTTATCTTACTGATTTACAGTTTAACAGATTGATTCAATCTATTTTTAAATTATTATGAATTGTTTAAATAATATAAATCATTTAACACATTTTTTTAGTATAAATTATATAAAATTTATTAGAAATAACTTCTTACAATTGTCAAAACAGCAAAATATATTTGTTTATTTGAAACATAAATTTTAATTTAATTAAATAAAAAAACTCAAAAAAGCAAAAAAGAAAAACCAATTTCAAATATATTCTCTTATATAAATAATAAGATATTATTATATAATTAAATGTTATTTTATTTTTATTTAAAATTATTTAATTTTATTATAATATATCATTATTTATATATGGATTTAAAAATATTATTTAATATATAATAAATAAATAAATAATGCATTAATATAATATAAGTCAAAAAAGGACAAATATGTAAAAAAGTTAAAAGCGACTGATTCCAATAGATGAGAGAGACAGATGGCACGCCCAAGTTAATTACTGCTTATTGTTGAAACTTGGAAAAGCTGAAAAGCTAATTACTGCCTGTTGAAACTTGGAAAAGCTGAAAAGTGGTGGAAGGTTGTCAACCCTGTTCAACTGATTTTAATTGGTTCAGACTGTACTTAAGATTAACTCTTTTATTTATGAAAATCGGATGAACTGTGGGTAGGTTTCCAATTAAACCAGATGAATCAGCTAGCTGGGTTCAGTTTAATTTTCAAAACATTATTAACATTATTATAAACTGTGTACAAAGAAAACTGTGTATATAAATATATAATTTAAATAATAATAATATATTATTATATGATTGGTAATTTAAAATTAAAAAATATATCTACTCAAATTTTTTCTTTAGCCTGGGGACCTCACAACGCTAGGAGGCAAAATATGTAAACGTTGAAAGAAACTGATTCCGGGAAACCTTTGGTGGAACAAATGGCAAGGAAACAGGGGAGAGGATATTCTGAACTTGCATTATAACAAGAAGGGAAACTTTGGAATGAATGAAGTCTTTCATCAAAAAGGAAGTTGAGAATATTGATGAAGCTTTTTGCCATGTGAAAAGTTTCCTATACAGCTTTTATCATTTGAGGAAAGACAAGGAAAGGAATGTTTTGTTTTAGAAATGAGGACAATAAAAGTTTTTGTAACATTTCAACACTGCTTACAAGAAAAACAACTCTCTTTTACTCTTTGTTAACACATTCACATCATAACATAATATCCCTATGGTAAGAAAAAGGCTCAAACAGGTTCTTCTTTGTCAACCCATTCACATCTCACAAGATACCTAAAAAAAATGGAAAAAAGAAGAAAGAGGTTAGAGTAATAACACTTCCTACAATTTACATTAAGTCTCTACTCGGCTGCAACTGTTGTGGGAGCTTCAACTGATTCTGGTGTAGCTGTGATCTGTTCCAGTGCAGGAGTTTCCAGTCGGGGTTGCAGGAACTGCGTGTAGTGGAATTCAATTTGTAGCCGGTGATGAAGAGGTGTTGATGCCATTAAACCTTTCTTGATGTCTGCCTGTAATTCACGAATTGGAATTGCAGCCAAGAAGCTCTTTATGTACTCCTTGCAAGCCTCTTTGCCACGGCACACAATCTCCTCTACCCCTTCATTTTTTACTGGTTCCTTATTCTTGGTTACCATTTCACTGGAAATAGAACCTTCCTCCTTTGCATTGACCTGCTGGACCGGCTGGTTATTTGGCTCTGATGTTGATGCAGTAATCTGCTGATCACCCACTGGTTTTTCATCATTTGATTGACAAACATTTGGTAGTTTATGAATAACACTATTGTAGTCGAATTTCAAAATATAAGCCTGATTGCATCCCTCATAAAGCCTCTCCCCTAATGTGTCAATTATGTAGTAAGCTTCTGGTTCAATCTTGAGAACAAAAAAATGATCATTCCAGCTAACAATATATATGTGAGGTTCGTCATTTCTTGGACTTTCTGATCCTGCACAGCTAATCTCATCCCAAATGTTATC
This sequence comes from Mangifera indica, assembly GCF_011075055.1. Classification (NCBI taxonomy): domain Eukaryota; kingdom Viridiplantae; phylum Streptophyta; class Magnoliopsida; order Sapindales; family Anacardiaceae; genus Mangifera; species Mangifera indica. The sequence continues at coordinate 6,751,639 of NC_058146.1, forward strand.
AAACGACATTGCACCATGCAAAAAGTCAAATCTTCCCTCATCCATTCCCTCTGGATGAAAAAACCCAACAAATGACTTTCCTGATATCACACCAAGAGGGCGTACTTTTGCTTGGAGGACTGTTTCAAGATCAAAGTGCTTGTCAGGAAACCTCTCCCTATAGGTTTCGTTCTCACAAAGGTTCCTCCATTCCAACGAACCATCTCTGATTAGACTATCAAATTGGGACTTGATAGGCATAAGCCCACAGTTGTTCTGGAACCAATCAGCTATTACAGCAACAAGGGCTGTACAAGCACTCTCACCTGCTGCTCTCTCACTCCGCTGATCAATTGAAGCAAAGAAGACCTCACTTTGAAGCTTCATTTGACCATCACGGCTTATAATTTCTTTGTGCTCCCAACTTCCTATGGCAAAATTGTCATCCCCAAATTCAGAAACTGAAGATCGATTTGCAGATAAATCATCATCTGTTTTGAGTATCTGCCAAATGATTGCACAATTAGTACATAAAAAGAAAAAATAAATAGTCTGTGATAAACTGTGGAAGAAGAGAATATTAAGATACTGAATGTCACACAAACATTACATGTTTTATATCCTAATCACTATCATCTTACAAAATAATCACTGCAATTTCAGTCTTGATTATTTTTCTTTTCTACTTTGTAGGAAAAGTATTTCATAAAAACATTAGCATACACTATAAAAAAGAGAAAAATCAAAGAGTTTATTCTTACCGCATAAGAAAAAGATTCATCAGAGCTAAGCTGCCGACGATCGAAATCAATGTCATCCCCACCTTCTTCCCCATAACCCTTCTTTAACAGTGGTTCTCCTTTGGATTTAGGAGATCTGAAGCTTAGCTTTCTCTTCCTCCAGGACAGTAGGCTGCGCTTTGAACTTTGCAACAAAGATGGCTCAGCGACTGATACTAATGGATCTTCAGGATGTGAGCAACCAGCATCAGACTTGCACTTGCTATAATACACCCAATCCTCATCTTCACCATATATCCTCATACTTGAGTCAAATGATCCTCTGGCACAATTAGCATAAGCCAGTGGGCTATAACTAAACGACTTCCTAACACTGGCTTCCTCCTTGCCCTCATCTGATTCTCCTTCCTCAAAATCTTCAAGTGAGTCAGAGTCAAACGGGTAGCTATATTCTCCATCCTCACTTCGTGCAGAGCACCTGCCCTCACTACACTCTTCCTCCCGGCAGGCCTTCTTTGCTTTCCTGGTAGACACATACTCCGTAAAAATCTTAACTTTTCTCAGACCAGCTTTAATTGCAGAAAGTTCATCCTTCTCAGTCGGAGAAGATTCTCCTGACTGCAGAGATGGTGATGCAACAGGCACTATGGCTGTCTGCACTGGCTCAGTGGTGTCTTGAGCCATTCTCAGCTCCAGCAAGCTCAGAGATATCTGCACGGTTGCAAACTCAACATCAATAAAACGCAAAGCAACCAATTACGCTTTCCCACAAGAAAAATACTATAAGACACATACACAGAGCAGGAGATGTGACTCGGCAGCACCAGAAGAGAGAGTAAGAGGCAAGTTAAACTCAATCTCCCTTTCTCCAGCTGAAGCAGCAAACTCTGCAAGGTTTAGTGTCGCGGTTGCCACGGCGGAAACCTTGCTTTTAGGCCCCTGGTTCAAGCCCTGGATTAACACATACCCCTCAAATATGAGCTACGCAATCTTACAATCAACAAACACACAAATTCCTATCACAGATAAATGATCAAATCTCCTGATATTCAGTAACAGTCAAAATGAAAATAAATAAAATAAAATTCTAAAATAGTCATGTCTCAAAAAACCATTACTGCAGATGTTTTTTACCAATTCATTTGCAAAAAAAGGAAGAAGAAGAAGAAAAAAACTGCACCAATTTCAATCTGCAAATTAATCCCACATCAAGTTATCTCAAATCTTCACTAAAAATTTAAACCCACTAATGTTAATTTTAAAAAGCAAATTTATTCAGAAAATATACATAAATCAAGAAATGGCCAAAGACCCATCGAAGATCATAGAAAATAAGAAACAAATTAAAAAAAAAAAAGAAGAAGAAGAAGAAAGAAAAACTCACATTGAAGACTCTGAAACCGATCTCCCAAGGATGAAAAACATTCTCTTTATAAGCAGAGAAAGTACACAGAGACTGAAACTCTTCGTCCCACAAAACGACACCGTTTTGGCTTTCGTTTTCGCTTGGATTTAGTTGAGCTTCTCTGGTGAAGTTCCTCTTGACCCTTCTTCTCAAAGTACTCAAGGCCAATTTGGGACCCTTCCAACGAATCTCGACTGCTAATCTTTCTTCTTCCATCTTTTCAACACCTTCCCGCACCAGATCCCAACCCTCCATCCTTCGTACTACCAGTTTCACCTCGCACTTCTTCGTCACAAGAGGCGGCCACGGCCGCCATCTCATCATCTTCACCACCATTTCTCAGACAAAACCCAAACCCAAAACCCAAAAAAACCTCAAATCCCTTTTAAAAAAAAAAACTTGTTTCGAAAATCACACAATGTTTTTAATTCTTCCCTTGACTCTACACCCAAAACAAACCCGAAAAACAAAAAATCCTTAGAAACTCCGAATTCTTAAGAAACGTGAAGAGAAAACAACGGGCTGTTCAAAACTCTTGTGGGAAGAAAATTAGTGGGATAGAGAAGAGGATTGAGCAGAGATTGCGAAAGATATTGCCAGATAAAAAGGACTGAAATGAACAAGAGAAAAAACAATATGCTGTAAAGTTTGGAGAGAGAGAAAGTAAAGAAGAAGAAGAAGCGAAAAAGAGAGAGACTCCTCAATCGTGATTGTCGAAACGTTGGAGGAGGGGTTAAAAGAGCAGGGCGAATTTATTATAATTAGGAAACTCAATCAGATATTTCTTTAGAAATTTTGGAAAAATAATTAAAATATTGAAAATTATAGAATTATGAGATTTTTTGCATCAGCAGCTCCTATAAGTCGGGATTTATTTTCAGTAAAGATTAATAAAATAAATAAATAAATTCCTAATTATAAATTATTTTCAATTTTGGTGGCGTTAGAATTGAAGACAGCGAACTTAACGGCACCATAACGAGGTAGTTGAGTTGACTTCCGTTCTTCAATATTTGTCTTTTCCACGTTATCCGTTTTCGAGGTCATTTTCGGGAATTCAGATTTATTTCCAAAATACTGTCCGTTTTCGGAATTTACCATGGTGTTATTCAATTTAACAAAAACTTCACAACTAAGCAAAAAAAATATATCAAGAATTAAATTGGTTAATTATACTTTTTTCAAATCTTATTAAAATAGATTAAAATAATTTTAAACCAATTAAATTAGTAGATATTCCATATGATTTTTTTAATTCATAAATATATATATATATATTTAAAACCCAAAAAAATAATTTTAATTTCCTACTCAAATAAATATATTTTTATGTGGGCAAACTAAATAAAATTTGATTTTTTTAATTTTCTTTTTGTTGTATTAATAGTGGCAATAGATGGACTTTCCTTTAAAATAATTAAATTTATGGTATTAAAATAAATATGCTTTTTGCTTTTAGGAAGGTGCCTCGCCAAATTTGTTTAATAAATCTATTGACCAAAGGTTTATGAGGTAAGAATAATTTGTGAAGTTCGTTGAATCAAATATGTTCCTATTTTTGCACCTTACAAGATAAAGAAATTATTTTTTTTAATATAAAATGAAAACTTTTTTTTATTTTTTAACTAATATTTATAATAGGAACACGGCTAGTCATTTTCATTTATTTTATTGTTTTCAAATACTTATAAAAAAATAAACACTAATTCTTCAATAATGCCCGATAATCGAAAATTCAATTCAGTTAATTACTATTGTTTATTCGATTCAAAATTGATGACTTTTTAAATCAGTTTAGTTTCAATTTATAATTTTCTTCAAACTGAAAATTTAATTAAGTTTAAAAAATTATCAAACCAATTTAATTAACCGATTTTAAACACCCTTAATAAGAATTCTTATTAATTAAGTAATCTCCATTCTTTAAGGCAAGTTCCAACCCAATTCACTAAGATTTTTAAAAACCCAAATTAGAGTTTATTATTTCAAAGGGATAGCTTGACTGGTAAAAGATGAGACTTTATGTATAAGAAAATATTAGTTCAAATCTTTTTTAACGACACATTAATATCAAACTTTTAATTTGCTTATAGGTCAATCACTAGAGTCGGGATTTATCCTACTCAATGTGATTGATTCAATCCCAATGTGACACTCTAATTCGAATATAGTTCTTCGTTATAAAAAAAAAAAAAAAATTGGGGCACATACTATTATATAAATGAATAAAGTTTACCTTTTTTTGTTAATCTAACATTTTTATGACTAATTAACTCATTAATCACTTTAAAAATTTGATAATTTGATAGTGTGCTTCATGTTGTAAAGTAATTTTTCTTTTTATAAGAACTAATTAATTCATTTAGTTGATTCATTTGATTGTTGTGTAGGAGGTCTTTGATATTTAATTCCATCTTCATTATGATATTAAATCAATTACCAATTAAATTTCTTGATGAAAGTTGACTAGATTAAAATTATATTTACAATTGGGCGCATGCATAAACTATAAAATAGTCTTCCATTATAAATGAAATAAAGAAATTAAACGTTAGTCTATGGTCCTAATATCATTGTCACTCTCATGATATTAAATAAATGGACGCATGCATAAACTATAAGGTGTAGAATGTGAATCAAAGTCAATCACCTCCATAGTCAAAATTTTAATAATTTTATTATAAGGCTTTTCCGGGGATTCATAATAATGTATGATTTTTAATTTTCATATTTTTACAGTATTTTCCAGCTTAAAGAATTTTTATTTGAAACACAACTCTTTAAGAATCCAAGTCATCAAGACTAATGACCAGACACTAACTAGTGATTAGGGATCACTTAATCTCTTTACTATTTGACGATCAATAATAGGTATAAATAAACTTTTAGGTCTAATAAAAGATTTATTTAAAATCTATTATAGATATTTTTTTATTCTATATTTGTAATAATAATGAAAAGTTATTTTTATCTTTTTAATCGAAATAATTTTGTTACCATTAATATTTACTTTTAGTCGATAAAAATATGAACAACCCATTAGAATCTTTGGATAAGTAATAATTGATTATCCAAATTTGAATGTAATTTTTATTAGTAAAGCTATAAATATAAAGAGTGATTTGAAACAGAAGGAATCATGAGGAAAAGACAAGAAGAAAAACACTAAGTATAATTGGTAAAAGTCGCTCATAGCATGGAATATATCATAGTTGATAGTCATACTGAGAGTATGTTTATTCTGATCATTAGTTCGAATTACGTTAAAAACTTTCTTTCTTATCCTCTTTGCTATGTGATTTATTCTTTTTCATTCTTATCACATGGTTATAAACATAATAGATTTTAACCGAATCTTAACCTATTTGTGTAAAGTTTCTAAATTGAATGTGTTAGAATTAATGATAAGAAACCGCATTTGCAAAAACAAACCATATAAATAAGGTCATAAGACTTATTTTCATTAAAGGTTTAGTATCTTCTGTTTTCTAATAAAGTTTTAAAAACCTAAATATTTATTATTCACCCAACTTTTGTTAAAATCTTTTGTTAATTGTAAAGGTAAAACAATTATTTTATTAGTAATATGAAAATAAATAAAATTTAATTATATTTTTCTCTAAGATTTTGATAATTAACAATTTCACTTCAGCCTCAACATTTTCAAATTTGAAAAGTGATTTTTCCCCTCTTTCTAGGGATTTTTCCTATTCCCTCTCTAACAACCATCTCTAATATTAATGACTTCTTTTTCTCTACCGCCAATGAACGAAGACAAACGAACCTAAGAGAGTCTCAACGAAGAATGAAGAACAAAGGGGGGAAGATGAATCGCAACCTCAACAATGACAAACCGTTTCGTTTTCCATCTATTCAGCTTCGGGAGAAGACAAATCATAGGACTAAAGCTTTGTTTGAAGCCGATTCTCATCATTCAGAGCCAATTCTCTCCCTTTGTTATTTGTCGTTGTTGATGCTAAAATTCATCTTCTCTGCTTCATTCTTTGTTCTTTGCTGATTCTCTCCCACGTTCGTCAGTCTTCGTTCGCCAATGACGAAGAAAGAAGAGAAAGTTGCGGATGCCAAAGATAATGGCTACAGAGGGAAGAGGACCAAACCCTAGGAAGAGAGAGAAAAGTTACTATTCAAACTTGAAAAAATTGAAACTGAGGTAAAATTGTTAATTTTTAAAACTTGATAGAATTAAATTTTATTTATTTTAATATTACTGATAAAATAACAGTTTTACTCTTACAACTATCAAAAAATTTTGAAGAAAGTTAAATGATAAATAAATATTTAACTTTTTAAAACTACATAGATGAGAGTTTGAATATACACTAAACCTTAAGTGGGAATAAGTCTTTTAGCCTACAAATAAATTTGACCAATTGGTGATGATAACAATCATGTGCACCATCCATGGCAAATGCCCCCATGTGAATTTTTGCTTAAAAAGTTGGTGAGGGATCAAACCAATTTCCATCAATAAAAAAAAAAATTAAAATTAAATTAATTACACAAAACCACTCGTGCTTTACAGCTAGATTTTCAAAAAATTTAGTAGATTTTGAGCCTTAGAATTTGGGCGGCATGTATGATTTGATTGTTGGCCTTACAAGTTGAAACAAATTATAACCACACATCATAAAATTGATTAAGATATTAATCAACAGCTTAATGATTATTAATGATATGGTCCATATCCATGGACATCATACTTTACTAATCAAGATTTTTTATTTTATTTTAAATTTGGTTTTGAGTTTATCTCTAATAATTTATCATATGAATTTTTTATTATTTTTCTTAATTTTTTGGAAAATATTTCCCAATCAAAAGTAGTAATATTTATTTTTCACTTAAAATATAATTATAAAAAATTGATTTACCATTTTAAAATAAATATTAAATATGTATAAATCATTCTCGTACTTGCCCTAATAACTTTGTATCGACAAATTTTTTTTTCTTTTACGACCATTGGATTAAAAATTACTATTGTGGAATATTTTCCCAATTGTTTTGAAGCTTGTCTTGACCTAGTGCATGTAACATCATTAAGAACCGGATATCAAATTCATATTAAACTTTAAATTACTAAATTGTAACATTAATTACGAAATTTAATAATAACATTAAATAAAATTATATTGATCTAATTTTTTTAACGAATAAAGGATGCCTTCTTTGAATGGGTGCTTATGAAATTCAATTTAACTTGTTTATCCTTAAAAAAAGAATCTATCAAATGCTCTCCATCTGAGTCTTTTCAAACTTAATTATATATCATTTCCAAATTACTTTATTTATTTCTCTCAAAGAATTGGGTAGATGTGGTACTTTTTTAATCAAAAGATGTTTGAAAAGACATTAATAATAAATGATAAATTCCCTTTTTTGAGGGGTAGTTTGATGTTGAATTCGAGATTCGTTAATATCTGAGTAAGATAAAAATATTAAATTATTTGATTTAATAATTATTAAATTTAAGATAAATTTCTTTTTTTAAAGGGTAGTTTGATGTTTAATTTGAGATTCGTTAATGTCAAAGTAAGATAAAATTTTTAAATTATCTCATTTAATAATTATAAAATTAATTATTAAATTTAAGATTTTATTTGTTTAATATATTTAATTTGAATCTAAAAAATAATTTTACTCAGATGGGTTCCTAAGAAGAAAAGAGGACAAATATTTAGAGCATAATATTAATCAATCTATACCAAACCAACACCTTGGATTGAATTGGCAAATATGGCTATGGAATAATTAATGTGAACCACCCATATAAAATATAAATTAAATAAAAATCATCATATTATATAGTTTTTATTTTACTAATTAAATACTATAATATTAGATTATATGAAATTTGGGAGCCAAACAAATAACCATCACCATGTTTGTTCAAAAAAAATACTTGTTTGGTAAAGTTGGCAACCAATTGGCCAATGGACCCAATTCGCATAATTAAAATTATTTTTTTTTATAAGAAAGTTATTTTAACTTGATGTGGGAAATTCTAGTTTATATCTACATTTTTTTTTTCTACATAACAAAACTCATCCTATTTCTCAATAATTATATACATTATTTATATTATGTTTTAATTTTGATAATATTGGTGGGTAATTATATTGAATATATCAATTTCCTTAATAATATTATAATTATAGTAAAAAAATTAATTGACTCCAAAACCACAAAAAATGACAATGTTTTTAAAATCGGATTGATGATCGAATTGATTATTTTACTGGTTCATGGTTTAACTAGTTCAACTGAAAAATTAATCGGTTCAACTTATTATCAAATTATAACATATAAATTTTGTTTAAAAATTTGTAAAAAATAAAATCAATCAAGATACTCATACTTATGAAGATTAAAATATATCATTTCTAAAGAATAACAATTATTCATTTGATTTCAATGAAACAATTAAAATAAAAAAATCTCAATCTCATAATATAGAAAAAAACATAATTTTATAAATTATTGCCTATAAAAGACATTTTAATATATATGAAATATTTTTTTTTCTTTTTAATTTTTTCTTACAAACATTTAAAAATTCATTCAATTTAATAAAAAATAATTAAAATTTTAGTTAAACTCGATTTTTGATTGACTTAATTAAAAAAATTATTTTTTTATATTAACCAAATTAAACTTAAAGCTGGTTTTTGGTTTAAACAATTAAACCAACTGATCTGATATGGTTTTAAAATTATTGGAAAGTGGAGGAAAAATGGAGCACAAATCCTGTAAGGGTCAAAGTGGGTCCGCGTAAATGAGAAACAGACCAATGAAAATTACATATCAAAACCAAAACTGGTTTAAGAAGACCTGCCAATAAAAAGATGCCACGTGGAAAACAAACAGAACTTTCACCTCGAAGGAGATGGCGATCGCTTGACAACCGCATTATGGCGTGTGAAAACTCGACATTTCATCTATTATTTTATTTATTTTTTAAATCATTTTTATTAAAGGAATTGTTGTTTTATTGGCACCGGAATGTTACCGGTCAATTTCCACGATTTGATAATTCCCAAAATTTTAATAAAATCTTAATGTTTATCACAACCTAATCAAAATAATTTATAATATTTATTTATAAAAAAAACTCATTCGTAAACAAACTCATAGAACCAAACTCATTGAACGACATTTGAAAACATAACTAATTATAAGAATATTGACAAATAACTTCAGATATGGATGGAGTCTCTCGTTCTAAGGAAATATTCTGTTAATCTCTCTTTTATCTATATTTGACATATATGCATTAAAAAAAAAACTTTATACTATAACAAAACATGATTATTATCTTATTCTTATATAACTTAATAAAAAGGTATTTTTTGAACTTAACTTTAGGCTAAAAGACTATTTTTCACCCAAGTTTTAATATAAAAATAAATGTATATCTGTAGGGTTTTAAAAACTTAAATACCCAATTATGGCAAAATTTCTATTATAAATTTTAGTTAAAATTAGGATAAAATTATTGTTTACTAAAAAAATTTAAAAAATTAAAATTTTATCATATTTTACTCTTCAGATTTAAAAATCTCATAATTCTCCCATTCCACCCAAAGTTTCCAAGTTTTGAAAAGTGACCATCTCATCCCCTAAATCCCTAAGTTTTATTTCTCCTCTCACTGGCAACCATTTCTGGCGATAGCAACCTTTGAAAACAAGACAAGAGAGCCGACGCTATCTTTAACAAAATATCTTTGTCTCCATAGATGAAAAGACGTTGTCTCTTTGTTGATAGAGACGAAGAGGCGTTGTTTCCGTCAATAAAAAGGCTTCTTTTTGTTAATGTTTAAAGAGAGACAAAGATCTTTGTCTCTAAAGTATATAAAACATTATTTTATATCTATAAAATATATAACAATTGATTATTTTATCAAAACTCATAAATAAAAACTGCTCGCTGTAATTTGATAGGCAAACTATTACAATTGTTACAGCACCAAACTTGATTGACAATGGTACATTTTAATATTATGCAAAGAGTTGACAAGTGTGAGTTTTCGATAATTGCAATGAATCACTTTCATAAAATTTTCAGATTCATAATAATGCTTAAAACCGGAGATTTAAGATCTGTTAATTCCGTTCATACTATGTCATACTATGTCAAAACACTTTTCCAAAGTTAATAATAACATAACCATGATAGTACCCTAGCGAGTTGTGTTCAATCCACACACCTATAATTACTTTCATTATAATGGATAACAAAGTTAATTAACCAATTGTAATTATCAGTATCAAAATTTATCTTACACAAGACTTAAAATTACATATATCAATTATTAACAAGAAATTTCAACAATAATTTGGTGTTAAAAGGAAGACCCTGTGGAAAATACCAACGTATCATTAATCTTTGGCATATTGCTCTTTTGAATGTCTTTTATAAGACAAACAAAGTTCATGACTTGTTAATCCTAGACAAAGCATCTTTCCGTAAACTTTGCCCCCAAAAATTGGCAAAGAGAACCTCAAACAGTTGTATCCTCATGCACATTCTTGACGCAAGCAACAAATGGCTTATGTTGTTAAGAGGTGTCATTGTATAGGAATCTCTTAAGGCATTTAACCTACCAAGGGAAGACAACTTATATTGTAAATGTGTCCCCTAGTGATACGCTTTTGATTTTGAAGTGAAAAGGTTTTTCAACTTTGAGTAGTCTGCTTTGTTTCCTCACATATCATTCCACAACATATATTGATTTACATCATGTTGTCAATTGAGAATGTGTTGCTTGCACTCAATATGTGCCTAAAACCCCATTGGAAGCTGAAAGCTTATATCATAACGATAACAATTATTAATATGTTGTCCTTAACACACAATTGAATATTAATAACACCACCCTAATGATAAAAAGTAAGGACCTTGATCCCTTCTAATGATTAGTCGTGTAAATGAATCATAATTTTTTAAACGATTATCACTCATTTTCACTGATTTGAACAATACTTATGCACCCCTAGACAAGGGATCTCAAATTCTCTCCAAAGTGTATAATGCTCCTTACTTGCAACAACCTTTCACCAAAGGTACTCCTAACATAGACAAAAGCATAATGCTTTTGAACATAGGGCCTTAGAGTCTTATTTAATATGTGACACACAAATGACTTGCAATTGGTCCTTAAAGTAAATGTGGGTACTAAGTAAAATATATCTCTCTCTATTTAGATATATTATTTGTGAAATGCCCTCATGTGTTGACACCCAAATTGGTTTGCTAGTCAACACAACATACTGAAAATGTGGATCAGAGTGGTGACTCATGAATATCATTTATGGTGTAAAGCGTGACTGGTAACACACTCTCTTTGAATGTGTATTCTCTTAGGAGGATGATCGTATGAAAATAGTTACTACATTATGATTCTGCTCCATGGAAACTTGCTTTTTTTTTTTTAAGCCAACACCACTTTTCCTACTAGCTTGGTGCCCCTTTACTCTATGTTTAAAAGAGTAGGGTACATCTTCTCATAAAATAGAGGAATCATATTCAAAAACTACAATCATAACTTAATAGTGAACCAAATTTATTCAAAACACAATCGACCAAGCAACATCAAAGTACATAAACTTATCTTAACATTATAATCAGCAAAGACTTCAAGCTTTACAGATGCAACAAATCCTTAAAGATCTATCCAATTCCAAGTTCCCACTAAATGGCCCAATCTCATTTATTTTGCCCATAAGACAAAGCCATGATCAACCTTGAACCATGGTTCACCGTCGCAGGCTCAAGTGGGAGAAGGAACACGAACATAAACATTTGGCCTCTCCACAACAAAGTATGTCTGCATCATGCTACTAGTCATAGTCATGTTCGGAACACCATCGCGATGTAAAAATTCCTTACGCACCTTTGTGGGGTGTCTACCCTAACTCCTTATAACAATAAGGGAATTCTTTTCCCTTTTTGACTATTCTAGAAAATCAATAGGAGGTTTGCCCACATATTCATCTTTTTTAGAAGAGGAATTAGATTTTGAACTCCCTCCTCCTCCATAGACATATGAATGCTACACAAATGTTAATTTCTTTTCACTTGCACAAAAAAGAAGATAATAAAAGTTGTATAATAAATATTGTGTGAACCATCACAAAAGATCAAACATTGAAGATATCTCAAAGCTAGATAACTCACCATCTCATGAGCTAATTTAGATAACTCTTCTGTCAATCATCATTGATAGCAAGCTCTTAGATTATCAAAGACTATTGAATAACTCAAAAAGATGAAGAATTAATGACTTCCAAAAGGTGAGAAAACTATAACGTGACATTCTCTTATTATGGTCAAGTGAAGGCATAATGGGAAGTGATCTTGATCATCCAAGTCAACTCTAAGACATGTCTCATTCATTCATGTGAAAAGATGAAAAATTTCTGAACTCTTGTTTGTGCTCTAGAAAATAGAAGCAATTTTTATACGAAAAAACTCATTCTTGATTGAACCCACAAAATGACACTTGAAAAGGTGTCTAGCTATGGAAATAGTGATTAATGATTTAACACATGGGTAGGTGTCCCTCACCCTAACAAAGCAACTTGCCATCTTGTCTTCTATTTGTATCTCATGCTTATGATGGAAAACAATTACTTTGTACCATGATGCAACACAATTGTTATCTTATCATTTTGTTATATAACAAGAAGTTATTTTTTTTATTTAAATATGAAATGTAACGGATGAGATTGTAATGTTCATACTTTATTCTATAAATATAAAAGATCACTCAAAGTGGGGGGAGGATGAGAAGAAAAGATTTTTTTTTTCATATAAATAGTTAGCATCTAGCACTTCGGATTTGAGAAACTTTATCCTAAAATAAGTGAGTTGACTCTCAGAAAAATTCAACTATCCTTTTTAAGCAATTTTCTAAAATTGAATCATTCTCAAGATGATCTCTCTTGTTAATTCAGTTCATATTTTTTTTATAATTATTTATAATATAAATGTGGATGTAAACTTCAAATAGTGGGTCAAACCGCATTAAACACTTTTCAGATTTTCATTCATACATCTCAATTACTCTTATTACAATGAAGAACAAACTTGGTTAATTAATTCTAATTATTACTATTGTAACTTATCTTATATAATACCTATAGTTATGAATACTAGTTGTTTAACCCTTCAACAAAAAATATCCGCAACAATGATTTATGTTTAAATCTAATTCGAATAGAATTTCTCTTTAAAAAGCAAAAAAAAAAAAAAAAAGAGTCTAGAAAATAATTATCTAGTAAATAGATTTTCCCATTATGTCAACATGTTAATAAATCAAATATGAAGCATCAATTTCATATAAATTATTTTTTCCATATTTTTCTCATGTTTTAATAATAATTTTCAAAATAAAATAAAGTTATTAAAAAAAAAAAAACCTCAGTATGTATCATATAATTTTAATATATTCACTTCATGGCGCGAGCATCTCTCCTTATTTAAAACCTCATAAGAATATTATTAATTAATCCAGATTTTCTTATGAAGATAATGTGTTTGTCCTTGTGAAAGTGAAATTACAATATTAGGTCTTTCTAAAGTTACATATCAAAAAGAATCTACGAGCGATTTTTCATAGCCACCCAAGACAAATTAATTATTTAATTAATTAAAATTTGTATTGTAATTGCTTGGACGTATTTACTCATAGGACAAAATTTAAAAATATATATATATATATATATATATATATATATATATATAAAATTAAAAATCCAAATAACAGCTGGTCTATGCGTTCATCTATTTGTTGACTGATTCATTCGTATATTAAATAACAGCTGGTTTATGCTGGTCTCACTAAACATTTTTATTGCCTCATCTATATTAAGGACAAAACATAGGTTAGCGAATAAAAATTGTAAATATTTTGTTATAATATTTGCTTGGTGTGGTGCCCAACTAGGAGACTCAAAATCTAAATTACAATGTGCAACAAATTAGAGGTGGATATAAACCAACCGGACCTAAACACTTTTTGGCTTAAATTCGATTCAAATAAAAAATAGTTCGTCAAGTTAAAAGTAAGAATAGTTTGACTTCGATTTGAATAAAAATGATTTAGTTCAAGTTTGATTCAAGTTTATGGTTCGAATCTATGACTTAGATTTATAATTCAATTTCGTGAATTATTGATAAAATTACATCATTTTATCTAATAATAGGTAAAATAATGTTATTTTAACAATTGTTTGACATAATTAGAATTAAACCACAAACCAAGTTTGAATCAAATCAAACTATCTATCTAACACACGACCCAAATCTATTAAAATTCTTTTTAACTCGAATTCGAATTGCTTTCAAAATGAGTCGAATCTCTTGACTCTTGTTCTATCTAAATGAATTCAAACCTAATTGAATCGAATTGAACCAATTTTTGAGTCAAATCAGTTTGATTTAGGTCTAACCCTAGGAATTATAATTTTTTTGGATAACTTATAACATAATTATTATAGATTTTGTATTTGATAACTGGTCCTAAATTTTAAAAAATAAGAATGTTTTTTAAAAAATAATTAAGTGTGGTGTAAAATTCTTTTTGCACAAAAGCTTATTTTGTCAAAAAAGTGCAAGCGAGACTCTAATAAAGTTGCAACTATATATTATAATTTTCCCAACAACTATATATTTATAAATTAAATATTAAGTTTGAAACTTTGGGTAAATTTTAAATTAGTATATTCTATGTCTATCCTTGTCACTAAACATTGTCTTTGTCGATTAGTAGTGTAGTTAAGATTCCAAAGCAATTTCATTAATTATTAAATTATTTAACATCAATTTGATTATTAAATTAAAATACTTAATTTCAAATTTTTTGCTTACTTTAGCTTAACTTCTGTGGGCATCATACCAACAAAATCAAGTTTTCCCATATTACTTTTTTTAATTAAAAAGTAAACAGTCTTAAATTTTGATATTTAAATAAGGAAAATGAATGTTTAGATTTGATAAAAGATGTGTTTTTAAGTTTGAAAAAAATTAATTTTTCATCTATTTATTAAATTTTTAATAAATCTTATTAATTTTTTAAGTAAAATTATTTGGAAAGACAAAAGAAATTCAAAATAAATAATACTTTATTTCTAAAATTTTATTAAATAATTTTATACCTTAGTTATATTAATTTTAATTAAAATAAAATAAAATTGTTAATATGATAAAGATCAAAGTATCAATGACATATTATCAAATACAATTTTAATATAATTACCAACAAAATTATATGCGTTTATAATGAATACCAACTTAGCTATAAAAAATAATGTGTTACTATATATTTGAACGATTTTGAGTTATAACTAATAAAATATTAAAACTTTCAAATTAAAAATTTGGGTTCGAATTTTTATCATATTTATGAAATCTTAACTTATCTGATACAGTAATTATTGGTCCAAGTATTATGCTTTGAGTTTACTTATTTAACAAATACAAAGAGAGTATTCGATTATTAAAAAAATTTAAATTAAAAATAAATAAATACTTAATTATATAACAATATATCATTATTAATACTCATATTATTATTTATTATAAGTATACATAATATCTCTCATATTGGTTCAACCTCTTGCTTACAAGGAAATAGAAAATATCAAAATATTATTTAGGACAGACCAATTATAATCTACCACGTAACAATGCATGGTATTACAAATATCTTAAAACTTATTAATAACTAGTTGAAAAGGTGAAGTTAATGATGGTTTTCCACCTAAACAATCTCTCAAAGTAAGCATGCTCTTCTTCCTCTGATACATCTTCCCTAGAAAAATATTTAACCAAATAATGCTCGACCGACATCAACCACCGTCAACTTCATTATTTTCTAAATATTACCTCTATTTTATTGGTTTGGAAGTAATATTTTTTTAATTTAAATTTTATTTTTTGATATAAACATATCCAATAAATTAAAATGAAACCATAAAATCGCCACTTGATGAACACCAAATTATATAGACAGAAACACATGGTAAAATAAGATAGGTTTTTTTTTTTTTAATTTTTTTTAAAAGTTTAATAATCTATATTTTATTATTTATATCAATTTATTTAATTTATTAGTAATATAATATTATGATATTTTTCTATTATCAATGATAATGTGATAGGTGATATTTTGATTATCACTTTCTCTTTAAGTATTAAAATATTAGTAAGATAATTTTGATTTTATTATAATTATATTATTATTTATTAATTTCTTAGGAAAAAATAACCCCGTTTTCAATTAATATAATAAGTAAAATAAAAAAATATTTTAGAATAATTATATTAAAAAATATTTAAATAAAATAATATACTAGTATTTTTTTATTACCTTTAACAAAACACAATAATTATTTATAGTTATCAATTTTTTTCAAATATAGTAATCATTTATACCTAATAATCTTTTAAGAATCTATCTTCAAGATACTCCTTTAATTTCAGTAATAAAATATTATCTAAATCAAACGCTCTTTAATGTTGTAACATTTGTAATTTCATATGATTTAAGGTTTAAACACTTTCATTATTAGATTGTTCAGGTAGTTCAACTTGTGATTTGTTGACACATGATTTAATGTTATGCATATTTACTTTGAGTACTATTTTATCTTTAATTTAAAATTATTAATCATTTGATAATACATATCAAATATATATTCAAAATAAGTATATATAATTTTTATTAAAATTTATAGATGTTGAGTATATTGGGATAGTTAATTAAATTAACCTAATAAAGAAGTAAATTTATAGACATGCATTAAATATAGAGGCATTGAAAGTAAAGTTTTAGAGGATGAAAGAAAGCAACACAAATGATAAAGGAGCTGAGCAAAGCATAAAAGAGCAACCACAAAACGAAACAAAACAATTGTTTGATGTAAGACTTGGAAGGCAAAAATTCAAAACCAAACAAACAGTCCAACACAATGACAATATAACGTACAAATATAAACTTCAATTTTAAGCATTGACTAAGAGTTATATGACATAAATTTATATTAGTACCCTGTCACTTGCCCATTACATAAATTAACAATTTATATCACATGATTTGAACAAAGGATTTAAGAGCAATGTAATATTATGTTTATATATATATATATATATATATATATATATATATTTACATAATTTAGATATATAAATTATATATCATTATGTGATTGGATGTTATTTTATCTTTAATTCAAAATTATCTAATCACATAATGATTTATCATCTGTATAACTAAATTATATATCAAAATTGTGTATATATAATTTTATTATATTTTTAAATACATGAATTCCATTTAGATTTAAATTTATGTTCAGATATTACTTCCCAAAACTTTGACTCATCGAAAAATCAAAGAAGGTGGCTTATAATTAAGAATTACTAGCTCTTAACTACCCAATTTCTAGGATAAACTCCATCTTAAAAAATGTATCAACATAAATTTTATAAGCTTTATTTTTCAATCAAGAGTACCTATTTTAGAATAAAAGTTAAAAATTTAAAGACATTCATGGTAGAAAAATATATATAAACAACACTTATCTTATTTATTGAGAAAGAGCTTCATGTGTAACATCTATAAACCAATAGTCTAGTCTATTGACAAAATATTATTCATTTTGAATATATAGTTACTATTTACCCAATTAAATCTTCTTAATTTTAAGCGTTGTGGGATACACAGACAAGTTTAATATCTCTTATATATTTTATCTATATGAGATTTGTCTAAAAGTATTATAGCATAAGATGCAAAAAATTAAAAGTCATCCCAAATTCTCATTATTATTATTATAATTTTGTGGAATTGGGTTCTAGTTTAATTTTTGGGATTTTAGATACACGCCTCACTATTAACCTTTTCGTTAATTAATTTAATAACCCATTAATCACAATTTATTAATTGTAAACCTAATTAATCTCTTAATCAACTTTAAATGAAATTCAGTCTAATACACCTTAAATTTTTTAATCAGCAAGAAGCCAAACTTTTGTTATTACAATATATACCAAAAAAAATCTCTCACTGTTTTATCAAGGTTACTTAATAATAACCTAATTGCATGGAAAAGTCTTAAATGGAATAAGTGTGTGCCCATCTAATATTATCAAGGATTTTAAAGCCATTCAAAGACAAACATAGTAAACTAAGTTTCTTTTGCTACTCTTTACAAACTTCTCTGATAAATCCAAGAAGGAGGCCCCGAAGGATCTAAATTCTAAGCACAAATTCCAAACGCAAGCAAGACAACAAAAGATGTAGAAAATTCCCAAAACGCATACTAACAAAGCAGTTGAAAGTCGAGATTAAAAATGCAGGCTCCATTACAACACGAAATCGAAGAACAATTGTTAGTGGTGAAGATAACCGGCCATTGTAAGGGTTCCAAGATTGCTTGCTTGTAACTATTTTTAGCAACAATTTCTGGTGGTATTTGATGTGTAAATCACCTTCCTGACAAAAATTTGTGTTGAGTTTGAATAGTTTGACCCATAAATTGGAAGACATGATTACAGAAGGCGGTAGTGGAGGCTTATGGATGTCAAAATTTGGTGCTGTCAGATCAGAAGACAAATTGCTTTGGGGCTACATTAGAGGTCAATTGATGGGCACCCATTTGTCTAAAAAAGAGAAAGATAAAGGTAACAAAATGGTCCAAGATAGCTATCATCTTTTATTTGATTTAGCAAACAAGTGAATATGCATTTGAGAATTGGGGACTTGCATGTGTGAGACACGCATTATGCAAAATTATTAGGGATCTTTAATTTGTTTTTAAGAGATCTCACATTTTGGGGAGATGAGAGATAATTACCAGGAGAGAATATATCTTTTATTATTTACATTACTTTGTTTGTTTTGTAAATTAATAAATAATAATTTTTCATTACCAAATGATAAAGTGATAGGTAAAATAACATTTTAATAATATTTTATTACATCTAATTAAACACAATAATTATTTATACATACTAATTTTTATCAAATATAGTAATACTTTATAACCAGTAATCTTTTAAATAACTTATCTTTGTGATAATATTTTATTTTTGAAAATAAAATATCGTACAAACCAAACCCTCCCCTAAGTGTTATGTTTCTTCTCATTATAGCAAAAGTATACATGATGAGCCATTGAGTATAGTTCATAAGCTTTGTTCAGTAAATGTGCTCCAAAATGAAAATGTTTGTATCAAGTCAAAAGCTTATAAATTCATCAAAAAAGTTCTTGATTATAAGCAAATCTTAAAAACTCATACAATAAAAATATGTATATATATTTTAAATACACAAAATAAATACACAGATGATATATCATCATATAAATGAGTGATTTTAAATTAAAATAAAAATAATACTCAATTACATGTCCTCTGTGTATTCAAAATATTTACACATATCATTGTTCAAACTTATAAATTAAATGATAAACATATAAAAATCTCATCAATATCTTCAAAGCATCGCAAACAAACCGATATGTTTACTTGTAGTCATGAAACTTATTATTGATGGTGAGGCAAAGAAATCAATGGAGGGGGAACATGTTCATTGACATTTTAGGTTCACTCAAACTTGTTAGAAGATAAATTATTATTAATGCTTTGAGAAATGAATACGAAACCACAAGTCATACTTAGCATGCTATATATAATTGATGTACAACAGTAATGAATCAAGTTCACCATCATACGTAATCCCTAGTCAAATTCCACCGATGTCATAACATAAACAGCACAACTTTCCTATATGGAAATAAATATAAAATGCACACAAAGTATTCATCTGAAGATGTATGCCAATATATTAAGTTTTTGACATTTTGAAGAGCTGAAATACCGTGTGAGTTGTCTAACAAATCCATGAAACTGATTGTATTTTTATTTTATTTTAGAATGTTCCCACATGGAAAGCCATGAAAAGGGTTGTTGACACTGAAATTGCTCCCCCAACCCAATTAGCAAATCGGCTTTCTCTGCATTTCTCACACTGAGCTTTGCCAGTCATGAGGCTTTAATTATAAATCCAGCCTTAGACAACTCCGTCCATTGCATAGTAATGACCAAAATTAGGCCCAAATGGATCATGGGTTAGATTATCAAGCCTTATACTTGGCCCAATATATTACACATAAATTGTAGTGAATTTATATGTAATTTTTTGAGCACGACTCTTTCTAAGTTTATACGTTAAAGATTCTTGAAAATTATAAATACATAGGGACAATGAGTATTCCTAATTTGTAACCCTAAAAGTTAAAAAAAAAACATATTCCTATATTCCATTCAATTTTTTTTTGTTATTTAAGTTTAAAAGGGTATTAAGGTAATTTAAAAATAAAATAATCTTTTTTTTTTCTTCCTCTCCCCTTTTTTCTTTCTTATAGTCACAAAAATTCATCACCAATCACCACAACTTCATGACCATGACATGCCGCAGAATCCCTAAAAGCTACCTTCATAGTTGTTTGTTCCATCTCCCCAGCCGACAACCCTTCAACCTTTCCACCTGCAGATATCGGTGACAATCATGGAGACTACTATATAGAATGTTGCAGTGATGATGCTTGTTTTGTTTTTGATAATATTCTTACATGACTTCAGTGCTCAACCGTGATGTCATCATCATCATGTAAGCCATTACTTCTCATTATAATTGTGTCTCAATGGCTCCTTGTTTTTTGGTAGACATTAAGCTTGGCCATCAAAAAAGCTTATATAAACTAGTTTTAACGGTGGCTTTGCTTCATTTGTTGACACCATGGATAAGGTGTTTCTCAATCTGCCATAGCCAAATCGATTAGCTTCAGCGATAGTGGTGGCAATAGGGTATTAGTGGCGTGGTGATGGGGTATGGTGGTGTTAATGTCTGTGTGTGAGCAAAGGGCGGTGTCAATTGAATGGTGGTGTTGTGGATTAAATGCTTGTAGTTTTAAATAATAATCGCTACGTAGTACTGAAACGCGAAAACACGGAAATGTAAAAATAAAAATGTTGAAACATATTTTTTTAAAAATATACGAAATAGAAATGTGTAACAACTTATAAATATAAACAATATAAGATTCTATATATATATATATATATATATATATATATATACACACACACACACACACACACCAAATTTTTATAGCAAACTTTTCTTACAAATCTTGAAGAGTCAAGTAGCAGATGCTTCCTGTTAGGCATACAGACAAAACTAATCATACTAACAATAGTAATAACAATAACCATAATGGTGTTAAATTATATAATTAAAAAAAATGAAAAGGAAGAATATGATAAAATGGAATCATAAAATCATTGCAAATTGTTCTTATATAAATATATGTAGACATTAAAAAAAAAAAACAACACATACCAATCTATATAACAAGTGGGAGAGGAGATGAATTTGTTATGAGATTTAGGGATACTTAGGGTTAGAAAATGTAAAATATGTATGTTTAATCGATTTCACAAATTTTCTTTTAAAGGAAACACGTTTCTTCCCTTGAAATGCATTTCGACATTTTTCAAAATTTTTGAAATGTCTCCAAAACGTTTTGTACTAGTTTCAAGGTGTTTTGGAAATGAAAATATTTTGGAAACACACCTTATGATAAGTTTTTATGCTTCTTAGGGTGATTGTTTATGATCGAATACCTAAGAAGGAGGTAAATTAGAGTCTTAGAAACTTTTAAAACCTATTTAAAGGATTAATACTATTGAAATTATTTAATGAATACTGATTAATTTTTATGCAATTTATGAAAATGACAAGAATTATTACAAATAATTAATACAGACAAAATTACATATACCATAAAATAAAGGCCAAAGGACTATGTCACCCATAAATTTTAGTACATTCTCAAAGTCATGCCCACGAAGTTTGAAAAACCGAGGTCCTATCTATGGCTAACTTCTGTTAAAAAATGTAAGGATAAAATTGTAATTTCATTAATTATACTAAAATAATATAAAATTCATTAAGTTTTCCCTCTACAATTTTAAAAATAACAAATTTACCCTTGTCAAGAGTTTTCTAACTTTCAAAAGTAATATTCCCCCCTTCCCCCAAAATCTAAGGTTTATTTTCCAAAGGCTCTCCGGCCATCGGAGGAAGAGTTTCAACCCACCATGTCACCGACCACCTCTGAAGTTTTCATATGGCTCATCGAAGACTCATCTTCGTCAATTCTAGATGAATCGATAGAGACAAGGATCTTCTGTAACATCCCTCCCTAGAAGTACTACCCACCGAAGGAGGAATGTTACGAATTAATATTCGTAGCGTCTATTTTTTTTTTCTTTTTAAAAATACTTTAAAATAAACGCATCATTAAAAGTGTTTAGGAAGTATTCCAAGAAAACTAAAAATCTAGAAGCGAACAAAAGATATATATACTCATATGAAGACTCATCTGAAAGTATCTGAAAATAGGGAGTAATCATATGTAACTGTACCATAATCTCAAAAGTCAAAAGTCCATAAGATCATGCTACTGTATGCATGTAATAAAAACCAGAGATAACCTGCTCCAGCTGGATCTACCTACGCTGACCTGACCCTGCCTCGCAACTACCTTGATCACCTGTACCTGCAGTCAGGAAAGAAAAGGGAGTGAGTGATAAGAACACTCAGTAAGGGGAAAAATTAAGTAAACTATCCTTTTTTCCTGTTCAAACTCACTTTTGGGACTCAACCCCACATCCTAACCTCTATAAGAGATTGAGGGGGTAATTTAGTTCACTCTTTACTATTTGGGTTATACTTTGTCCCATCTGGTATCTATTTAATACTTTCTGGAAGCTAACTATAGGGATTTGGCACTTTTTTTTTTTAAGCTCAAGCTCTTTTTCTTTCACTACACTATTTCTGACTCTGAATTAAGCTGTACTGCGAGCATGCTCTACTGCGAGCGGACCCTACTGGGGGTCTATGTCCTACTACGGACGTGCCCTACTGCGGGCGGTGTAGTGTAAAGTGCCCCCTCATAGTTTATAGCATACATACGGGTCTTATATTTTACTAAATTTGCTTCCATTTAATTTTATTCATAACTCACCAGACATTACTCTTGGGACGACCCCTAAATCTTAAGTCCCAAATTCTTTTTCTTATTTTTCTTTCTTTTTCTTTCCTTCTTTTCTTTCCTTTCCTTTCCTTTCTTTCCTTTCTTCTTCCTTTTCTTTCTTTCTTTCTTTCTTTCTTTCTTTCTTCCTTTCTTGCCCAGAATTGCGAAACACTGTTCACAGAACAGTCATTTAACAGGGCAACCTTCTTTTTCATACAATTTAACATCCCAAACGGTTTCTAATTCATACAAGCTATATATCGTTGAAAAGAGGATTCAAAGATCTTTCCAACGACCTATAATAGCACTCATAATTCATTCAATCAGGCAGTCAAAACAGCAGATAAAGTCAGTGGCAAAAACTGCCTCCCCTGTTTTTCTTTAGTAAAACAGTCCTTTCGGTTTATACAATCTTTAACAGTCCAAATGATCTCTAATTCATACAAGCTATATATCATTGGAAAGCGGATTCAAAGATCTTTCCAACGACCTATAATAGCACTCATAATTCATTCAATCAGGCAGTCAAAACAGCAGATAAAGTCAGTGGCAAAAACTGCCTCCCCTGTTTTTCTTTAGTAAAACAGTCCTTTCGGTTTATACAATCTTTAACAGTCCAAATGATCTCTAATTCATACAAGCTATATATCATTGGAAAGAGGATTCAAAGAGCTTTCCAACAAGATATAATAGCACTCATAATTCATTCAATAAGGCAGCCAAAACATGGGACGAACTCAGTGGCAAAAACTGTAAATATTCTGTAACTTTCTGCCATGAACAAAATCACATACATAGACATCCCAAATGGCAAAACAACATTCTTCAACATCAAAATCAACATATATAATATAGATCTAAGGAACCAAAAGCCTAAAACATGTCACATAACAAGGAGGAAACCCCTTACCTTGCTTTAAGCCAAATCTTTGAAAGTTGGCTTCCTCCTCTTTGTTTTGCTTCCTTTATCACCAAAATCACTTTAAATCAATACCAAAACACTCTAACATATTCACATAACATGCATATAAACATAGATAAAAGAAGAAGGAAGGAGATCTTTGGTTACCAAAGCTTCCAAGTGCTTCCTTTTCTTTTCTTTTCTTTTCTTATCTTCCAACTCCCTCAAATCCTTCCTTTTTCTTCAAGAAAGCAAAGGAAAAACTGAAAAATGGTGGCTGTTGGAGTTTCTTACGGGAGAAGATGTAAAATGATGGAAAAGTCTTCTCTTTCTCTTTATATCTAAAGCTTTATCTCTTTCTCTTTTTCTCTTTTCCCTTTTTGCCCTTTTTTTGCATTTATATATATATATATATATATATATATATATATATATATATATAAAGCACACCCCTACATATATATATTTAAAATAAGAAAAATCTCAAAACAGGGTCAAAAGACATAATTACCCCTGGAATATACCTGAGGGTATTACAACTCTTCCCTCCTCACAAAAATTCCGTCCTCGGAATTCACAAAAACAACTCTGGATGCTTCTCCTTCATGGTTTGCTCCATTTCCCAGGTAGCCTCCTCTGTCTTCTGGTTTGTCCATAAGACTTTTACTAAAGGAATCTGTCGGTTCCTTAGTTGTTTAATTCTTCTGTCAAGTATCTGAATCGGTTTTTCTTCATAACTAAGGTCTTCTGATAACTTAATATCTTCTGTATTCACAACCTGGGAATGATCGCCAAGACATTTTCTTAACGATGAGACATGAAATACATCATGAATCCGGTCCATACTCGCTGGTAAGGCTAATCTGTAAGCCACTTTACCAACTCTATCAAGTATCTCATATGGACCAATAAATCTGGGAGCTAGCTTTCCCTTCTTTCCAAATCTCATCAAATGCTTGAATGGAGCAACCTTTACAAATACAAATTCACCTACATTGAATTCCAAGTCTCGGCGTCGATGATCTGCATAGCTTTTCTGTCGATCTTGAGCCTGTTTTATTCTCTGCTTGATCAGTTGGACATCATCAATCATTTTCTGGGTCAATTCGGGCCCAAGGGATCGGGATAACACATCTCTCTCTCCTATCTCATCCCAGTGAAGAGGAGAACGACACCTCCTACCATATAATGCCTCATAAGGTGCCATCTGAATAGTCGTCTGGTAGCTATTATTGTAAGCAAACTCCACCAAGGGCAACATTTCTACCCACGTGGCTTTATGATCTAGGCAACAAGCTCTCAACATGTCTTCCAAAATCTGATTAACCCTCTCCGTCTGACCATCTGTCTGAGGATGATAGGCTGTACTAAATGCCAAATTAGTACCCAAGGATCTTTGGAGACTCTTCCAGAAAGCTGATACAAATCTTGTATCACGATCAGATACTATGGTCCTGGGTACACCATGTAATCTAATAATCTCCCTAACATATAATCTCCCCAACTGATCTGTGGTAGTAGTATCTTTGATAGACAGGAAATGAGCTGACTTGGTTAATCTATCAACAATCACCCAAATAGCATTACATCCATTCTGAGCTCTAGGGAGTCCACTAATGAAGTCCATGGAGATATGCTCCTATTTCCATTCTGGAATAGGTAGAGGCTAAAGTAACCCTGCAGGTCTCTGGTGTTCGGCCTTAATTTGCTGACAGGTGAGACATCTAGTAACAAACTCACCTATATTCTTTTTCATGCCTGACCACCAAAAATGTCTTTTTAAATCTTGATACATCTTTACACCCCCAGGGTGGGCAGTGTAAAGAGAACTATGAGCCTCTGTAAGAATTTTCTGTCTCAAATCAGTTATCTGGGGAACATATACTCGATCTCTGAATTTGAGAATTTTATTCGATACTTGAAAATTTGTCTCAAGACCCTCTTGAACCTTTTGAAGTTTCTATTGACACCATTCATCTTGTGTCTGAGCCTCTCGAATCTCATCTAGGAGAGTGGGTTGAATCTCTAACTTGGCGAGGGCCCCAATCACAAGCTCAATCTATTCTCGGTCCATCTCTCTCTGAATTTCTCTCTGGACCGTCAGTTGTGATATCATTACATTTCTACTGAGGGCATCTGCAACTACATTAGCCTTGCCTGGATGGTACTTAATATCACAGTCATAGTCTTTTACTAACTCGAGCCATCGCCTCTGTCTCATATTTAACTCCTTCTGAGTGAAGAAATATCTGAGACTCTTATGGTCAGTATAAATATTACATTTTACCCCATACAAATAGTGTCTCCAGATTTTTAAAGCAAAAACCACCGCTGCTAACTCCAAATCATGAGTGGGGTATCGAGTTTCAAATTCTTTCAATTGTCTTGAGGCATATGCTATCACCTTGCCTCGCTGCATCAACACTGCTCCTAAGCCACCGTGTGAGGCATCCGTGTATAAATCATACTCAACTCCCTCCTCTGGAAGTGCTAACACAGGAGCAGTAGTCAATCTTCTTTTCAATTCTTGGAAGCTTGTCTCACAGGCATCTGACCACTGAAATGGCATTGCTTTCTTCGTGAGGGTTGTAAGAGGTCTAGCTAATCTGGCAAATCCTTCCACAAACCTTCGATAATACCCTGCCAAACCCAGGAAACTACGAACCTCTTTGACTGTCTTTGGTCTCTGCCATTCAACTATTGCCTCAATCTTACTGGGATCCACTGATATACCCTTTGCTAAAATCACATGCCCCAAAAAGGTAACTCTATCTAGCCAAAATTCACATTTCGAGAATTTGGCATACAGTTGTTTTTCTCTCAATCTCTGGAGGGTAAACCTCAAGTGTTGTTCATGCTCCTCTCGACTGCAAGAATATACTAAGATATCATCAATGAATACCACAATAAATTTATCCAGGCAGTCATGAAATACCCTATTCATCAAATCCATAAATACTGCAGGGGCATTTGTCAATCCGAATGGCATCACTACAAACTCAAAGTGGCCATACCTCGTTCGAAAAGCTGTCTTGGGTATATCCTTCTCTGTCACTCTCACTTGGTGATAACCAGATCTCAAATCTATCTTGGAGAAGACCACGGATCCCTTCAACTGATCAAATAAATCATCAATCCTGGGTAACGGGTACTTGTTCTTAACTGTGGCCTTATTTAGCTCTCTGTAATCAATGCACATTCTCATAGACCCGTCTTTCTTTTTCACAAATAGGATGGGAGCTCCCCAAGGAGAATGGCTCGGTCTGATAAAACCATGTTCTAATAACTCTTGAAGCTGCTTTTTCAATTCTTGTAACTCGGCAGGGGCCATTCGATAGGGTGCTCTTAAAATAGGTGTTGTGCCAGGTGCCAACTCTATGCTAAACTCAATCTCTCTCTCAGGAGCTAATCCCGGTAGCTCACTTGGAAACACATCTGGAAACTCACGTACCACTGGTGTTTCCTCAATAGTTGGGCTTGACTCAACCTTGCTCACTATATGAGCCAAATATCTTGTACACCCTTTTTTCAACATTTTACTAGCTTTTAACATACTGATCATTAAACTCCGGATATGACCCTCACCGAACTCGAATTGATCTCCAGAGTCTAGGTTAAATCTCACTTTCTTCTTTTTACAATCAATTTCAGCTCCGTATCTCCTCAAAAAGTCCATCCCTAAAATCATGTCAAAATCTGGCATTTCAAACACAATCAGGTCCACTAGTAACTGTCGACCCTGAATCATAATACTCTGTCCTAGTAGCATCATCTCACTAATGACTGACCCTCCATCAGGCAATTCAATCATAATCCTCTGGGCTATTCTAACAGGTTGCAACTTTAACCTCTCAAGCAAACCTTTGGCTATAAAACAATGAGTAGCCCCACAATCAATTAAAACATAAATAGGAGTATCAAGATAGAGAATCTGACCCATGACTGCTGATGGGTTAGCCTCTGCTGGGCCTTGGGTGATCGTATAAACTCTGGCTGTGGCCTCTCCTATAGGCTGCTGCTGCTCTACTCTCACTGGGGCAGCTGTACAGAAACGAGCAATATGTCCAGGCTGACGACATCTGAAACAAACTGTCTGACCTGTCAAACACTCTCCTCTATGGTGCTTCCCACATTTCTGGCAAGCTGGTATCTCAGGTCCTCTTTGTTTCTTTCCACTCTTCCAGTTCTTTTTCATGCCTCTGAACTGGAGAGGTCGTTTACCCTTCCTGTCTCGCTCTGGCGGAGGGCCTCTTTGTGCTGAAGTTGAATCACTACTCACCGGGGGAGCTGGCATGGTAGTAGGAGGTATAACCTTTTGCCCTGTAGTCTGACCAAACCTCCTCCTAACAAGCGCCCCGGTCATAACGTCTCGAGTTATCTCTGGATCCAGCCCATACACAAACTTCTGTATACGCCCCATTTCTGTGCTAGCTATCTCAGGGGCATACTGGGACAATTGATTAAACTTTGTGGAATATTCTTTTACAGAGTCTGTCCCTTGCACTAGACTGATAAACTCCTGGGCCCTGATACAAGTAACATCGACGCCCTTGTACTCTGCCTCGAATAGGTGCCTAAACTCTGTCCATGTCATTTCTGAGACATTGACCGTCTCCCTGACTAAGTTCCACCATATTCTTGCCCCTGACTTGAAAAGATAAGTGGCATATCTCACTCTTTCTTGGTCAGTCATGTCAAACAAGGCCATGGCACTCTCTACTGATTCTAACCACTCTTCAGCTGCTATTGGGTCCCTTGCACCATCAAATTTTTGAGGTTGGTGCATACTAGGGAGGTTGAAAATAGGATGTAATTGAGTCCTCACTGGGGCTGCTGTAGATGTTGAAGTAACCTCCCTCATATCATGCCCCTGGATTGGCGGTGTATGAGCCGTCTCACTTCCCTGTGTAGGAGCACCTTTGTGCTCTCTCATCATTTCTCTGAAAATCTCTCGCACATCATGTGCACTGAGTGCCCCCTGGGGTACCTGAGGGGTTGCTCCTTCATTTTGGCCCCTCTGAGAGGGATCTACCGGTGTTTGACTCATAGGTCCTGAAAATGAACATATTAGTTTCATAAAACTCAGCAGGTATAAATGAAAACTTAACTTACAGTGATCGGCTGCGAGGGTGGTCAGCGTGGCTGAAGGGTATTTCATCTCTGTGTTACTTTGATTACTCCATTTTGTTTTAGAAAACATCTTTTGGGTTCCAAAATCATGCTCTGATACCAACTGTAACATCCCTCCCTAGAAGTACTACCCACCGAAGGAGGAATGTTACGAATTAATATTCGTAGCGTCTATTTTTTTTTCTTTTTAAAAATACTTTAAAATAAACGCATCATTAAAAGTGTTTAGGAAGTATTCCAAGAAAACTAAAAATCTAGAAGCGAACAAAAGATGTATATACTCATATGAAGACTCATCTGAAAGTATCTGAAAATAGGGAGTAATCATATGTAACTGTACCATAATCTCAAAAGTCAAAAGTCCATAAGATCATGCTACTGTATGCATGTAATAAAAACCAGAGATAACCTGCTCCAGCTGGATCTACCTACGCTGACCTGACCCTGCCTCGCAGCTACCTCGATCACCTGTACCTGCAGTCAGGAAAGAAAAGGGAGTGAGTGATAAGAACACTCAGTAAGGGGAAAAATTAAGTAAACTATCCTTTTTTCCTGTTCAAACTCACTTTTGGGACTCAACCCCACATCCTAACCTCTATAAGAGATTGAGGGGGTAATTTAGTTCACTCTTTACTATTTGGGTTATACTTTGTCCCATCTGGTGTCTATTTAATACTTTCTGGAAGCTAACTATAGGGATTTGGCACTTTTTTTTTTTAAGCTCAAACTCTTTTTCTTTTACTACACTATTTCTGACTCTGAATTAAGCTCTACTGCGAGCATGCTCTACTGCGAGCGGACCCTACTGGGGGTCTATGTCCTACTACGGACGTGCCCTACTGCGGGCAGTGTAGTGTAAAGTGCCCCCTCATAGTTTATAGCATACATACGGGTCTTATATTTTACTAAATTTGCTTCCATTTAATTTTATTCATAACTCACCAGACATTACTCTTGGGACGACCCCTAAATCTTAAGTCCCAAATTCTTTTTCTTATTTTTCTTTCTTTTTCTTTCCTTCTTTTCTTTCCTTTCCTTTCCTTTCTTTCCTTTCTTCTTCCTTTTCTTTCTTTCTTTCTTTCTTTCTTTCTTTCTTGCCCATAATTGCGAAACACTGTTCACTGAACAGTCATTTAACAGGGCAACCTTCTTTTTCATACAATTTAACATCCCAAACGGTTTCTAATTCATACAAGCTATATATCGTTGAAAAGAGGATTCAAAGATCTTTCCAACGACCTATAATAGCACTCATAATTCATTCAATCAGGCAGTCAAAACAGCAGATAAAGTCAGTGGCAAAAACTGCCTCCCCTGTTTTTCTTTAGTAAAACAGTCCTTTCGGTTTATACAATCTTTAACAGTCCAAATGATCTCTAATTCATACAAGCTATATATCATTGGAAAGAGGATTCAAAGATCTTTCCAACGACCTATAATAGCACTCATAATTCATTCAATCAGGCAGTCAAAACAGCAGATAAAGTCAGTGGCAAAAACTGCCTCCCCTGTTTTTCTTTAGTAAAACAGTCCTTTCGGTTTATACAATCTTTAACAGTCCAAATGATCTCTAATTCATACAAGCTATATATCATTGGAAAGAGGATTCAAAGAGCTTTCCAACAAGATATAATAGCACTCATAATTCATTCAATAAGGCAGCCAAAACATGGGACGAACTCAGTGGCAAAAACTGTAAATATTCTGTAACTTTCTGCCATGAACAAAATCACATACATAGACATCCCAAATGGCAAAACAACATTCTTCAACATCAAAATCAACATATATAATATAGATCTAAGGAACCAAAAGCCTAAAACATGTCACATAACAAGGAGGAAACCCCTTACCTTGCTTTAAGCCAAATCTTTGAAAGTTGGCTTCCTCCTTTTTGTTTTGCTTCCTTTATCACCAAAATCACTTTAAATCAATACCAAAAAACTCTAACATATTCACATAACATGCATATAAACATAGATAAAAGAAGAAGGAAGGAGATCTTTGGTTACCAAAGCTTCCAAGTGCTTCCTTTTCTTTTCTTTTCTTTTCTTATCTTCCAACTCCCTCAAATCCTTCCTTTTTCTTCAAGAAAGCAAAGGAAAAACTGAAAAATGGTGGCTGCTGGAGTTTCTTACGGGAGAAGATGTAAAATGATGGAAAAGTCTTCTCTTTCTCTTTATATCTAAAGCTTTATCTCTTTCTCTTTTTCTCTTTTCCCTTTTTGCCCTTTTTTTGCATTTATATATATATATATATATAAAGCACACCCCTACATATATATATTTAAAATAAGAAAAATCTCAAAACAGGGTCAAAAGACATAATTACCCCTGGAATATACCTGAGGGTATTACATCTTCGTTGATTCTAGAAGAATCGACAAAGATGCACATCTTCGTCGATTCATTTGGAATCGATGAAGATTTCGTCAATTCAAA
The DNA here is from genome assembly GCF_011075055.1 of Mangifera indica. Classification (NCBI taxonomy): domain Eukaryota; kingdom Viridiplantae; phylum Streptophyta; class Magnoliopsida; order Sapindales; family Anacardiaceae; genus Mangifera; species Mangifera indica. The sequence goes on from NC_058146.1 coordinate 6,783,364, forward strand.
CAAATCGATGCGTCTTTGTTGCCACTTCTTCCACTGGAGAGTGAAGATCTGGTGGCTGACAAGTAGTGGGTTGAAGCATTATCGTTGGTTGCTGGACGAAGAACTTCTGGAAAATAATTCCTAGGTTTTGGGGGGAGAATGTTATTTTTAAAAGTTAGAAAACTTTAGATAGTAGTGAGGTTATTAGTTTTTAAAACTGTGGGAGAAAAATATAATAAATTTTATATTTTTTAATATAATTAATGAAATAACGATTTTACCCTTACTTTTTTTAACAGAAGTTAGTCCATGAGTGAGACTTCGGGTTTTTTAAACTCTATGGATGTGACTTCAAGAATGTACTAAAACTTGGGGATGAAATAGTCATTTGGCCTAAAATAAAAGGTTGAGAGATTAGAAAAGTAAACATGCAATATATAGTTGTTCGTTACAACCCAATTATATCCACTTTTTTATGTTATCTTTCTTGAAGTGTTCCATTAATATTTTATTGATGAAACCCCAATCAAGTTTTATTTTATAACACAAATAACTTTTAAAATGGTATTAACCTTTACACAGAATAGAGATTAAATTCTCTAACCTTAATAAAAACGAAATTCACCATTTTACAATAAGAATTTATATAAATTGAAAATAAAAACTCTCTTATATCATTCTACATATAATCTAATTTAGTTTTAAATTATCTTTGGTTTATCCAACTAAATTTCATCTAAAAATTAAAAAAAAATGTTAACCTTTTTTTTTTAATTATTATTAAACCACATCTAATTAACGGACTCTATTAAAACGTGCGAGCTCCAATGAACTCATGCAAACAGGTGGAGCAGTTCAACAAGCAGCCCAGCTCAACCCATAACACGCTGCCAAAACGCAAAACACATGTCAGAATTAGCAATTCATCGCCACGTTTCTCCTAGAAAGAGCAATGAAATAAGTACATATTTTTTGAGCCGATGGAGTAGTTTTCACCCAAAATTTAATTTATTTTTAAATATATATTTATGAGATTTTATAAATTCAAATATTTATTTATTCTTAAATTTTCATTAAAATTGATATTAAATATAAGAATAAAATTATTATTTTAATAATATTATTAAAATTTTATCTTATTTTTTTCTCGAATTTTAAAAATTATCAATTTTATTTTTGTCTAAATTTTTCAATTTTTGAAAAACCAAATTTCTCTACCAAATTTAGGTTTTTTCTTTCTCTTCTCTTACCATTGACGGTTGCCTCTTTTCACCCTAAACCCAATTATCATTTTTGTCGTCGTCTCTCTCTTTTCTTGTCATTACCATCAAATGCAAATGAAGGGATAACAAAAGACAATGTTCATTATCCAGCTCTGGATAACAAACCAGACGATAAAAGCATCATTGAGATAAAAGTTTTGTCCTTTGTCGTCACGAGAGAAAGAGTTGTCATGATAGAACATTATCAAGAGAGAAACACTAGAGAGGGAGGTCGCCATTTACCAGATTTGTTTTCCAAACTCTAAGGGAAAATGTGACTTTTTCATAATTTAATTCTAGAAAAGATAGTTAGTTTTTTAAATCAAAAAAGAAAAATGACATGTAATTTTATTTATTTTAATATTACTGATAAAATAATAATTTTATCCTTAATCTAACAAAAAATTTTTAGGTATATGAAAATAGACTAAACCATAGATAAATTTTTAAATTTTTTAAATTTTGTAAATATATATTTGTCCTTACACCAAACTTTAGGTAAGAAATAGTCCTTTAACCATTTTTCAACACATAATTAATAATATAATTAATATATTATAAATATTAACCTACCTCTAATTTAAAATCAATTACCCATATAATATTATATTAATTATATCCTTGTTACCAAAAATGCTAGTAACGTGGCGATATATTATAATTTTATTAGTCCATTTATCGCACACGGAACTCACATGATTTCTCTTAAAACCCTCAACTTTAAGAAAATTATGCTACCAATTATAGTTTTAAAACTGCCAACTACATCCTTATCTTTTAATTCTTCTTGCCACCAACCTCTCATCCCACTAAAATTCGCAAACGAGCCTCTCATTTTATCGCCAAAACAACTCTGCATCTTAATTATAAGGTATCTATTTTTTTTTCTATACTATCCAAAAGTTTTGTTTTTTTTTTTTTTTTTCTGTTTGCTCAAGTTTCCACTTCAGTAATTTTCTGGGTTATTCTATTATCTGTCTTTTACATGATTGATGGGTTGTGGGTACTTTTATTTCCTCTCAATTTTAGCATTTATTTTCTCTTGATTCTTCAAAATTGTCGATTTCATTTGATTTTACAGTTACTTTCTGTGTAAAATTAGAGTACTTTGTTTTTACCTCTAGTGTTTGTTGAAATGCCTATAAGAACTCAAAGTACTACGTCATTGAGTTTCAATTTCATCTTTTCTTTCGTTAATTCTCCACATTAGACCGAATCATGTGAATTTATTTCTCACTGTGTAAAATTAGAGTACTTAATTTATGCAATCAAGTGTTTGATGAAATGCAATTGAGAAATTAAATTATTATGTATTGAGTTTGTAACTAATTGTAAGATTAATCAAATTGATTAGGAGCATTGATGGAACAAGCTGAGTTATTGAGAGGTGACAAACTCATGTTAAGGGGGTTGAAGTTTCATGGCTTTCATGGGGTGAAGCCTGAAGAAAGAAAACTAGGCCAGAAGTTTTTGATTGATGTAGATGCTTGGATGGATCTTAGAACTGCTGGCAAAACTGATTGCCTGTCAGATACTGTTAGTTATACAGACATTTATCGGTAAGTGAAAATTTTTGACATCCTTGTCTATGTTTCTTGAAATTGTTTATATTATGATAATGATGCTTTCTCTAAATATATGCATTTGATTGTTAATATTTCAATTGATGTGTTTGTGGAGCATTGAATTGTGCTAAATGTGAACAATTTGAGTGATCGTTAACATTACAAAGTAGTAATATTGGTTGTGAGTGATTGGTAAATTTTGCTTTCAAATGTGCTTTTGAGTTTCAGAAATACTGTATATGACTTTGGTAAATTCTGCTTTGGGTAAGGATTGTGGTTCCATTTTTATTATACCAATTTTAACACAAAAAATTTAGCTATTAGAATAATTTATTTTGAATGACTAAGGTTGGTTCTAATTTATGTCGTTGAAAAGGTGTAATCATTATGCATTTTTAGAATGAATCTCAATCAACCAATTGCACCATCTAACAACTCAAAATTTGGTACCGTATTTTTTATCAAATAAGTGGTGCCAATGGAAAATTCTATATTTTTAATGTTATACATATTCCTCTACTTCTTAAACCTACTATCAGAAAGGATGATTTTTCCAAAAGGGTTCTTTGAAATATTTTACTAAACACCTGAAGTGAATTTTAATGGGATCTTGTTCATTGACATGTTTGTATTTTGGTTGCTTGGATTAGTAAGTGTATGCCTTCTTTGACATAAGTTACTTTTGATGGTTTGAACTGGTGAACTAACAGCATAGTTGAGGAAGTTGTGGAAGGACAACCTCATAATCTTCTCGAGTCGGTGGCACAACTCATTGCTTCAAACACTCTGTCAAAACACTCTCAAATTTCTGCCGTAAGAGTAAAGGTTGGGAAGCCTCATGTTGCTGTTCATGGTCCTCTTGACTACCTTGGGGTTGAGATCCTTAGATACAGAAATATTGATGGACCCAAGTGCTAGGCACTTGGAATTCACATGAACATCCAGCATTTCTTTTGTATTTTCTTGCAGTTTTATTTTTTTCTTCACCAAACTTCTGAAAACCTCAGTTGGTGATGGTTCAAAGTTAAATTTTGTTATTGTTGAATCTAATTGGTCTTAACATTAAGGGAAATTATAAAAAATGGCCAAAATACCCTCCCACTAAGCAAAAATGCCCAAAGTCACTATTTTCAAGCAAAAATGCTCAAATTCACTATTTCTAAGCAAAAATGCCTATGATTTTTTCTAAAATGTCAAAATTACCCTTCTCCTTATTTGTATAAACCCTCTTCACTCATTATAAGGGGTGAAATGAAATTTTATTAAAATTAGAGGGGTATTTTGATATTAAACATTGTAAGAGCATTATAAATTTCTCAATGAAATTTTAGGAATAGATAATTGAGGAGTATTTTGATAGTAAACATTGTAGTAGCATTATAAATGAAATTTCAGTTCAACTTTTAGAATTTCACCGTTTTATGATATATCGACTCGTATTTTTCAGATTTTCGAAGAATTTTTCAATTGTTGCCATTATAGGGTATTTCAACTTTTAGAATTTGAATTTCAATTCTGTTTTTTCGAATTTCACCGTTTTATGATATATCGATTCGTATTTTTTAGATTTTTGAAGAATTTTTCGATTGTTGCCAATCTAGGGTATTTTAACTTTTAGAATTCGAATTTCAGTTTCGTTTTTTCGAATTTCACCGTTTTACGATATATCGACTCGTATTTTCTAGATTTTCGAAGAATTTTTTGATTGTTACCATTCTAGGGTATTTCAAGTTTTAGAATTCGAATTTCAGTTCTGTTTTCTCGAATTTTACCGTTTTAGGATATATAAACTCGAATAACATGTTATGAATAAATAAATATATTGAAATATCTTAGAATGCCAATAATTAAAAAATTACTTGAAAATCTAAAAAACAGATCTAAATTTATAAAACTATATGTTCAAATAGCTTATGAACGAGAAAACCGAAAAATCGATCAAAAATTTCATAATTACATCGTAAAATATGTCTAAAAAAGCACATCATAATTACAAATATCAAATTTGAAAATTACATATGAAAAAAGTCTAGTCTGGTCACAAACAAACTCAAAATCATAAAAACCGAAAATCCTAAATTTGATAAAATAATAAAACTGCATAATACACATTGAAACAGTTTTATTTTGGCCTCCAAATTCAGTGCAACCAGCGAAGCTAGTTGTCGTTATAGAGCTCGAAACGAGCTTCGCGTTGATATATTATAGGCCTCGTAACTCCTCCCGGATCAAAAGTTATGACTGTTCAAAGTCCGTCTCATATAAACCCTATAGTTTTAAAAAAGTTAATTTCCACCCAACAGCCCACTGTCATGTGACAAATTTCAAAAAAGTCTACAGTGGAATGAGGACTCTCACACAACTCCCTAATATTTTGAAAACACTAAGTAAGCCCCTTAACCCACTGTCAACAGTGGGAGAAATCGTCCGACAATGTGAAACACTGTTCCCACTGTCAAACTGCCGAATGTTTCGGAAGGAATTTTCTGCCAAAATTCGTCGTTTCAGCCTCCAATTTCAACACAAATCAAATCTACATAGACTATAACACAAAACCCCTCAACCAATTCAACGAAATCAACCAAGAATCAAAACATTTTAAGCATTGTTCAAAATCGAAACCTAAACCCTAAACCGCAAAATCTCACTCAAATCTCAATAATATGAATAATAACTTGATTCAAACAAGATGACGAAAGATATTTTAACGCGCTGTGTCATTTTCGGTTGTCGAAACCCACGAAAATGGTTGGAAATCCAGCTGACAATGGGACAGGGGAAATTTCAAATTTTCCCTTGTTTTTGAATAGTGATTTCACAGTGGGAACATGAGAAATTTGTTGGGTTTATATATGGGCAGTTTCGGTATTTCACAAAAGTTGGGCATTTTTTTTATATATAGGCAGTTTTGGTATTTCACAAAAGTTGGGCATTTTTACTTTAATATGAATTTTTTGGGCAATTTCGCTTAAACCCCCTTACTTTTGCCTATTTTTTATAATTTCCCTAACATTAATGAATGACATGGAAGATTTGAGTTTGAAGATCTAAGTGATGAAACTTGAATTAATCCTGATAATTTGTTCTAAGTAGATTGGCATAATGTTTTGCTTTCATGGTCCTTGGCTAAGACTTGATTACATAAGCTGCAGCAAAACATGACCATATAGGATCAATCAAGCAAATTTCTGAAATTTTCTTCAATCACATAAAATGAAATTGAAAGGGCATGCAAGTATTATGAATTGTTGCAAATACTGAGATAAAGGCCTTGGGATGTTGGATCAAGGTGATTTCCAGAGCTTTAGTACCTGTGGTAACTGACCTGCAAAAGTTGAAGCAATAAAGAACCAGGGAATTTTAAAAGCGGTTGTTGATATTTCTCCATCAAGAGGGAGATTTCATAATATCCCACAAAGAGAGAAATTGCAATACACTAACCGGGCAAAAAAGAGGACTCCAAGCAAGACAAACAGGAAAAGTTGCTAGATGGAGTAAAATTATGTTCCACCCTTTTTCCAACTGGACAAAGCACAAACAATAAACAAACATACACATACTTATATATGTCATCACGTAATTTAACGATTTTAAATTTAAGATAAAATAATATTTAATCATATGATGACATACATAAATATATATAAATTTATGTATTTAAAATAGGTATATATAGTACTGCTCATATATCAAATAATCTGAAACAAATTGCAACGCATTCAGATGGAAAGCTCGAGAAACAAAGAATACACAAGATGAACGAAAAAGACAGGAGCAAAGACGAAGGGGTTAATGGGTCTATACTGTTTTTACTTGGGCTCAATTTCTTTAGAATGATATAACTTATCTTTGTTTCGTTAAACTTTTATGTCAAATATTAAATTTGTTAAGCTTTTAATATGCAAAATTTTTTTGGGATTTTTCCATATTAGTTTTTTAGCAAATGTTAAGGTCATTGCAAAACAAAAATTTGATTTTTTCATGTTTTATTATATCAATAAAACTATATATATACACTTTTAAATACATAAATAAATAAATAAATAATGTGTTATTATATAATTAAATAATTTTAAATAAATAATAAAATAATATTCAAATACATGATGATATATTATCTATTTACTCATTTATATACTTAAACTATATATACAGAACATTACCCTTATTATATAATATTTTTTCAATAGTTTTTATGGATTTTCTATAATAGAAGCACAAGTTAGGATAAACCTTGGAAATGTAATCTTTTTTTATAATCAAAAATTTTGTCTGCATTTATTAAATAAATAAATTTAAATATAGTAATCGAATCTATAAATACTATATTAAGTAAGTTAAATTTTCATAAATATTGCAAAAACTTGAATTTAAATATATTTTTTTTAAATTTTATTACTTTATTAATTTTATTAACTATTGGGCTTTGAAAATGTAATGTTTGAGTTTCGAGGTTCAAGAATTAATGTAATTGTCAAAAAACGGGCTAAAGCGGTACATGAAGGATTGATGATGAGGTGTACGTAGATTTGAGTACGACGGTGGGCATTACTGGTTCAGATTCTGAGGCCCGTATGATATTGTCCACATCTGCAAACTAAATTAGGAAAGCTTGGGCTGGCAATGGCTGCCGACTACTTTCCTTTATGGCCAAAGGACTATTTTCCACCCAAAGGTAGGTTGTATTCCTAAATTTTCTCTTTTTAATTTTAATAATTTTAAATATCTATTTATAAGTAATTAAAATTAATAAAACTCTAATTCTTTAAAATTTTACCTCTTTTTGCTCTTTTAAACTTTAAAAAATAAAGGTTTTTCCCAACCTAAGTTTAAAAAAATGACAGTTTTCTCTTAAAGTTTCATTTCGAGATCTTCGACATTATCTTTAGCTCCATTGCTGGCGGCATCTTCCTATCGAAGCTTTCTCTCCCTTCGACTGTCTCTCTCTACCTATTTGGACATTCAATTGACGTCGGAAGAGCAGTGAAAGACGAAGAACTTCGTCGAAAAAGATGAAGTTCTTTATCTTCCTAAATGGATCCTTCGACATCGATCGAACGTCCAAATGGGAGAAAAGAGACCATCGGAGGGAGAGTAAGCTTTGGGAGGGAGAGGTTACCAGCAATGACATCAAAGATGACATCGAAGATCTCGAAATGAAACTCTAAGAGAAAACTATTATTTTTTAAAATTTAAGCTAGAAAAAATTTTTAATTTTCAAAGTTTAAGACGGTAAAAAGAAATTATATTTTAATTTATTTTTAATATTATAGAGAAAATGATTATTTTATCTTTACTACTGTTAATTTTAACTACTTATAAGTAGATATTTGAGATTATCAAAATTAAAGGGAGACACTTGAAAATGTATCATAACCTTAGGTGGGAAATAGTCCTTTGGCCCTCTTTTAACTATATGTTCAGGGCCCCACTTATAAATTATTTTTTAATTATTATCTGCTCCCCTACCAAAAATAGAGGTCATTGATTGACAGTTGACCTAACAAAATGGACATATTATTGCTGCTATTTTGAAGAGTTTGGTTATGGTGATGGTTTATTATTAAAACTAAAAAATTATTTTAAAGATAAATTATTTTAAAAATTATTAATTATAAATATAAAATTTGATAAAATTAATATATATAAATAATTATTGTATTTGATTAGAAGTAGTAAAAGAATACTAATATATTATTTTATTTAATTTTTTTTAGTATAATTATTTTAAAATATTTTTATATTATTTATTATATTGGTTAAAAATAAGAGTTTTTTAAATTAATAAATAAAGATATAGTTATAATAAAATTAACATTAATTTAGTAATATTTTATTATTTAAAGTGGAAGTGATAATCAGATTATCTCTTGTATTATCTGTTGTATTACAATTAGTAATATAAAATTACTAATTAAATAAAATAATATAAATAATAAAAAATAAATTTTTAAAATAATATTTAATCTTCTCAATCAAACGCCCCTTAGGATAGAGGATTGATAAGATTCTCTTTCAAATTTTGTCTCACAATATTACATTTTGTAAAATTCTCCTTTGTTTTCTTTTCCAATTAAATAACAAAAATTTTATTAAACGAAAATAATTCATTTTCTACAACTTCATCTTCACTCTATCTTTACCTCTAAAAACCACACATCTTTTTCATTTTCTAACTTCATCGTTACTTCTTAATTAATTGAGAGTTGGTTAATTTAACAAGTATTGAATCATTAATTGTTTTTCTGGAAAAATATAATCATATTTTTTACGTTTAGGTTTAGATTTAATCCACCATTTAAATATTGATTGGATGTGAAATGTGGGTGTAAAACTCTAAACTAACCCTATGTTTTTTTGGTTGAAACATGTAAAAAGCAAGGAGGAAGAGTCGAATTCGTTCGACATCCCCATTCGTCCAAAGTTTGATAATGTTAAACTAGGGTATTTCACCAAATTTAGATAAAAACTTTAGCTTCCAACCAAATAGATTTGAAAAAAATTAATCAAATCTTACCAAAACAATATAATCCAGATTATGCTAATTTCTTTCAAATATGGTTGGTTGATTTTGTGGTATAGCCTATTTCGGCCAAATTTTTTTTTAGATATAGTTGATTGAATTGTCAATGGTTTTGATAATTCGATCATTCTTTTTTCAGTCAATTTTCTTCTATTTGTATATTAAATCAATTGTCTTTTAAACTAGTCTACCATGAAGATTACAAATGAAAAGTGACAATCCATTGGAATTAAACGTAATCAACTTTTCTTTTCTTCCAGACTATTGTATTTCAAGATTTCAAGTGTTGAAATCCTTATAGTCATAATTTTATAAATCAACATTAAATTTTAGGGTTATTGATCAATATGTTTCTGACTAAAATTTAATATATAGCTTGAATGTTATGTTGTTGATTGAACCTACGTTGAAATAATGTGAGATATGGTTGATAAACCCTAGAGGGAAGCCTTGCATGAAAACCCAAGGATTCAACTTTTTTGATTAGTTATGATTAAACATCGCAGAAGATAATGTCATTCATCTCATCAAATTTGATCCTCATATGGTGTTCACCCATGACAATAGGATCGAGTCGGGCGAGAGAGAAATTGGTTGTCTCATTGCTCATGGGGCCTCTCCCGAGTTGTCATTTTCCATTAAATTACTTGCATGATAGCACAGTATTAAATATAATTATAAAAAATTCATGGTGAGGTGCAAGTACATTTCAGTCATCGGGTGGGCATTAATGGTGCCATCTTCTGAGGGCCATAGGAGATTGGGCACATCTGCAAATTAAATTAAATTGGGAAAGGTTGGCTTGGCTGGGCTACCCACTACCGTCTCTTCTCTGCCCCACTTGTAATTATCTTTTAATTATTATCTGCTCCCCAACCAAAAATGAATATCGTTCAGTTCAACTAACAAAACGGAAGATGTTAATTCTACCTTTGATTTGTGAATATTTTATTATTAAAATTTAAAAAAAATTTAAAAATTAGGATATAATTTATTATTATAATTAATTAAATTTGATAAAATTAAATAAGTATAAATAATTATTATGTTTAATTAGAAGTAATAAAATAATACTAACATATTATTTTACTAAATATTTTCGGATATAATTATTCTAAAATATTTTTTATATTGTTTGTTATATTAATTAAGAATTAGATTATTTTTGTTTTAAAAAAATTAATAAATAAATATATAGTTATAATAAAATCAAGATTATCATAATAATTTTTTAATACGTAAGTAAAATATGATAATCAGATTATTTTTTATATTATCTGTTATATTATTATTAATAATAAAATATTATTAAAATATTTTATTACTTAAAAATCAAACAAAACAGTGTAAGTAATAAAAAATAGAGTATTAGAATAATTTTTATAAAACTCTAACCAAATATCCCTTGGGATAAAGAGCTGGGAAGGGAAATATCTTTTTCAAATTTTTTGTCACACAATATTGCATTTTGTCAAATTCTTCTCAAATTTTTTTCTCAATTTAATATCAAAAATATCCTTCGATAAAAATAATTCATTTTCTATGACCTCATCTTCACTCTATCTTTGGCTCTGATAACCTCAACACATCTTTTTCATTTTCTAACTTTATCTTTACCTCTTAATTAATTGAAGGTTGGTTAATTTAACAAGTATTCAATCATTAATTGTGTTTCTAGAAATATATAATCGTATTTTTTAGGTTTAGGTTAAGATTTAATCCATAATTTGAATATTGTGTTATCAGTTTTATTTTCATTGATTGGATGTGAAAGGTGGGCATAAACGTAAAAAACTAATTCTATGTTTTTTTGGCCAAAACATGTGAGAAGCGAGGAGAAAGAGATGAATTCAATTGACATCCTCATTCGACGACCAAAATTTGATAATGTTAAGTAAAGTATTTCCGTCAATCAAATCTTACCAAAACAACATATTCCAAATTATATTAATTTCTTTCATAAATGATTTTGGCTGATTTGGTCATATAGGCTATTTTGGCCAATTTTGTTTTTGTTTTTTTAAATATAGTCTATTGAATTGTCAATGGTTTTGATAGCTCCATCTACCTCTTTTTATTCAATTTTTTTTCTATTTGCATATTGAACCAATTGTCATTTAATGTAGTATATTATGAGGACTACAATTAATTAAGACTTTTCACGTTCATCTGTACTTCTACCATAAATTTGTTTTTGGATTCTTTTATTTGAAGATTTTCCATGCAATGAAAGCTGAAAATTCAAAATATAATTGATTAACCCATGTGTGAAGTTAAATTAAATCCATTCTCACCATCACATCCAACAACAACCACTAGATCAAATTGGTTGAAAATTATTGGGTTTGACCAATCGATTCACTAGTTCATGTCACATAATATTATGATATTTTAAATTTTTAAAAATTGTTTATTTTATTATAAAAAGTTAAATACTTTTTATAATGGGTTGATTCATTTCTCCGTCACACAATAAAAAATACTTATATTAATAAAAGTTAAACTTAATATCAAACTTTTTAATTTTTTTTCTTTTTTATTTTATTTTTGGTCTTATGTTTTCTTTATAAACTTTTAAAAATTAATTTAGCCTAATCTAAAATAATCAAACTGATTTATCAGTTTCAAGATATTTAAAACTTTTGCAAAACCACTATCATCAAAAATAAGAATTATGAAACAAAATTTCATTAACTTTGGTCAAATCTGGTTCTGCTAATTTTAATTGGGTTAACCGATTTACCAATTTTGATCGATTTTGACTGAGTCAATAAACAACCCATTTTTTAATGTGAATTAAATCAAACTTAAAGTCGATTTTCGATTCAACTAGGTAAACTAACTAGTCTAATCTAATTTTGAAAACCTTGGTAAAAATTAAAGGAACCTCTCTATATGCATGAAAGTGTTTAATACCCCCATATTGGTTTGGTTTACGCTAATTTTAATCATTTTTTGTTGTCTTCAACCTTGGACCGAAAAAATGGCCAAATATAACCGAATTCAATTAATATGTAGTTTTGAAGTTTAAAAAAGTTCATCAAAATTCTTCAATTTTCAATAATCATATACTTCGTTCAACTTTCAAACATTCATACTTACTTTTTTCCTCTCTTCAAATGCATAAACAAATCCATAAAGAAAGTGCTTCTCCATGTCACAAAATTTTTTAACGTGTTTACACTAAATCAATTGTGGGGAGGGAAAAGAAATTATGAACAAAGAAATTTAATATGTCATCATATGATTGAGTGTTATTTTATTTTTAATTTAAAATCATTTAATTATACGATAATATATCATTTATATATCTAAATTATATATAAAAAATACGTACGTATAATTTTACTACAGATTTAATATGCAAAAATGTTAAAAAAAAAAAAGATATTGCAAAGGAGTTCAAACATATAATCATGAGATTTGAAGAGGAAATGTTGGTGATATGTTTGGTTCTCAAAAGTAGAGATAAAGTGGAGATGCAGCTAGTGAAAAGAGATTGTCTTTATTGAATTCTCAATTCTAAATTGTAAAGGAGGGGTGAAATTTGGCAAAGCCATATGGTGATACAAAAAGTTAAAGTTGCAATCCCATTTAATTTCTCTTGGAATTGAGAAATGACACTCCACTTTCTATTCACTTTTTGCTTTCTCTCTTAACCAATAGCATTTTCCCAATTTCAACAAAAATATTTTTGACTATAAAGGAAACCTTATTCACTCTCTAATCAAAAGTTTAGGGTTATTGATCAATATGTTTTGACTACAATTTAATAAATTATTTGAATATTATGTTATTAGTCATAGTAGTTGAATCGTAAATCAAAAATCTAATTTGAGAAAAAAATAAAAATGATTGTCTCTCAAACAACGACGATTTCATTTTCATTTAAGATGAAAATGGTTAAAGAGGGAGGGAGAGAGAATGCGTCGAAGATGGTGAAGTTCGCCAAAAAGTGGTAAGAAAAAAAACTTTAAAGAGAATTGACTACTTTTCAGACATTCAATGGAGAGAAAAGAATTATTAGATTTTTAAATTAAGAAAGAAAAAATGTGATAAATTTTTATTTTAAAAATATTTTTAACTAGATAACATTTTTACAAAAAAATGATATTTAAATTTTTTAAAGTTAATATATAGAAATTTTGGATTTCACTGATCCTTAGGTGGGAATAGGTCTTTTGGCCTTTCAAAAAATAAAAATGTTGAGCTGGATTTTACTGTTTTTGTCCAATCACATTATTATTTTATTTACAAAAATATATTGGTTTATATTGATAAAATATATTATATCGTGATATACGTTTTGTATTATATGATATATTTATTATATCGTATTAATTCAATATATTTCATGGTATGTATTATCTTTTTCTTATATAATATTTTATATTATTGAAAATTGATAACTACATTAAAAAACGATTAAATTGAGCTGGATTTCACCGTTTTTATCCAATTATGTAATTTTGATATTATAAAATAAAATTTGTTAGCAAAAATTGAAACGAATTTAGGACAAGACAATTATAAGGCGCATATTTGATTACCCAATCTTTAACAAGACCGCGATCGAGAATCTAGAATCGGCGATAAAATTGGCTTAAAGGCAACGCCAGATAACCAAAGCTAAGGCAATCAACTATGTAATCGGAGCCCCACGTGTCTTGTCCGATAGAACCAAAGCTGTTTCTTTTATTTATTTATTTAAATTTTTCTCCGCACCGAATCTAATTCCAGTTGCTTTCCTACTTTCATTTCAGCTTGCCTTGCCTTGCCTTGCAATTCCCTGTCTCCCACCCCACCTTAATTAAACTACAGATTTGCTTTAAGGCCCCGGGATCATGTAATTGATTTCATATTTTTGTCATGATCAGAGATGTTTTAATATTAATTAAAGATTTTCGATGGTAATTACGCCTTTATTATTGGACCAAATCTAAATGCTGGCAAGCAAGAACGAAAGGTCCAGATTTGGTTTCTCCTTTATGAAAAAATATCTTCAAAAAAAAATATTTTAATGGCTTTTATAAGTAATGAATAAATTAATAAAACAGTTTTTTTGTTTTCTTATTGCTGAAGTTATGATATTTTACCGAATCTGATTCTCTTTTATGTCTGGAATTGGTTACGCAGAGGAAGAGACTTCATTTCCGTGTTCATTTTTGGCGGTGATTTTTACTAAATTATATCGAGATCCGCATTTTGGTTGCGGGAATTTATGATTTTTGACGCTGGGTTGACTTCAGAATTCCATAACTCCAGCTGGGTTTGTCTCTTCATGAGCTTCTTGTGAGTTGGATGAAAATTACCATAAACTTTGATATTCCTTTTCATTTTCTTTTCTGTGTTATGATTTTTTTTAATGTTATTTTATGCTGGGAAAGTTGTATGAGAAATTTTATGGTATTTGAAGTTATGAAGTTTGAAAATTTGATGCTTTTTATCTTGCTGAAATTTGAATATTTATTCATGCACAGAATCTTAAAGATCATACTCAACTAGTGAACTTATCTCAATCAAGATAAACAGATTTTGATGATAACTTTTCCATTCACTTGCTTGTTTGCTATTTCTGGTAAATTTGCAGGTATTTAATGCAGAAGACAATGAATTCATATATTTTTATTATTTGGTATTTTGATGTCAAGAGAATTTATTTGTTTGGTTAAGCTTATGTTTATTAAAGAACATGAACATTATTATTTTGCGATTGAAATTTTAGGGGGCTCGTAGCGAAATGAGTATGCGGTATCCAATGTAAAGTCTTTGTGGTTTTCTTGGGGATAGTAAGATGGGAAAGAAGGGGAAGATTTCTCACTATAGAGAGAGGCTTGACAGGACATTGGCATCTTCGGAATTGACAAATGAGGAGAACCTCAGAAATTTGGTGAAAAATCAACTCCTAAATTCTTCCTCCAATGGTTTAGGAGGTTAGTATCTCCTCAAAACTTTCATGTGAATTGTTGTTATTATAGTTGATATAAGCTATTGTGGACCGTTTTGTAATCTGATTGAAAAGTAGTTTGTAATTCATGACTTTGGGTTGGGCAGGTTGTAGTGAAAGTGTAGTAGAAAAGAAGACTGCTGAAGTCTCCAAGTTTCTTGACATGCTGAGGAGTGCTTCTGTAGATGATGATGAGGTTTCAAAAACTACCGAGGGATCACATGGTGAATGGAAAGTATGCTCACCCAACTGGAATGCTGGATAATTATACTTTTTTCATATCCTTAAATACTTTTCTATCTGGAAGAGAGAAATCTTGGAAGATGAGCAATATATATCATCACCTTTTTTATCATCTTTTGATGTTCAGTTGGACCTCATCTGCCAGAGAACCATTGCTTTCAATTTTCCTTTTCTGGGGTTTTAAATTTTACTGCCTTTCAGATGAACTAGGGTTCCCTGTATGCTGAACATGTTAATAAAAATGCATTACTTCATTAAATTTCTTGTGTTTTGTCTTTGATCAAGATTATTGGTCATTGAAAAGTGGCTTCTAGATATTGACGTTGTTGATGCCTATCACTTTTGACAGTTAAAACAGGATAACGAAGAGTTCCGTGTTATGTATCGTGAAGGACCTGAGGGCACTCCTCTTCACTCATTACTTGTTGAAGGCTATGTAGAGGGGCCCTTAGATGCTTGTGAGTTTCACTGAAGTACTTGAGAGAATTTTGGGCTTCATCATAGAATTCTAAATTGATGAGAAAAAAACTGGGTAAATCACTCTTTTATTTATCAATTTTGGAGCTCTTTTTTAAGATCTGTACTTCATTGCAGGTTTTTGTGTTGCTTGGGAGTCAACCCTCTACAACAAATGGTGAGACTTCTTTCCATCATTGTTGATTTTGCCCTTTGTATAATATCTTTCTAATATATGGGGAATGTATTAGTTGATGTAGTATGTGAATCACATTGTCTCTTCTCTTTGTCTTTTCATTTTTTCTTTTCCAACAAAATGTGGTTACAACTTCTATACTTGGTTGAATCATCTTATTGTCTTCTTTTTCTTCTCCCTCAGTTTTGAAAAACTTGTGCTTATGATTTATTTATTGCTTGTCTGACTGCTTCTATGAGAACAATTGGCCTTTTTCTTCCTCAACTTTTCTTATGGCATAACCAAGAGTTCTAGATGTAGCATCTTATCATCCTGATATTTCTATAGATGCTATCATTTTCCTGGACTTCTGAAAGTATGACTTTGTTAACTTTGTGCTGGATTTTGCCATTTACTCCTGCTTTAGTGAGCTAGTCTAGTATTACCCGCTTGTGTGCTTGATTGTGACATGATGTGAAGCTTGTTTCTATTCCCACTCTGGGAAAAGTTTGTTGGTTATGGATAATGATTACAAAATGAAGAGTTGTTGCTTCTAATATTCGTCATATTCTTTCCTGCACATCTTCTGTAGACAATTATATATACTCTTGCATCTAAACTTAAACAATGTTTGGTGCAACCAAGAAAGTTTAAGAGCTAGTTTGATTTATATGGTTGAAATCAAGATGGTTTCTCAGAGAACCTTTGATGTGAATTGCAGTTATTGTAGTCAGAATATAATTTACTCTTTTCTATTTCCTTACTTTCTCCCAGGTGGCCTCAGTATAATTTTCCGCCCTTCAAAATCACTTCGTTACAATGTTTGCAAAAGGTCCGGATTTGTGAACAGATATCTTTAGTGAGGTTTGTCCACGACAAAAATGCATCATTTGTTTGAAATTTTGCTATATTTGATTCCTTCACTCCCCTTAATTCTGTAAATTCAAGATGCTGATTTTTCCTTATGTTTTCGGAAGAAAGGGTGAAGATTACTTGGCCACTGTCTGCCCGAGAGGCCATTGTGCACTATTTTATGTTAGAGTATTTTCAAGATGATCTCATCCTTGTTCTATTTAACACAGTATGTTTCATTTATATAGTGTGTTGGAATTTATTTTCATGAGATTCTTAATCTACTTCTGCCTGACTAATGGCTAAACTAAAGAATTTTGTTATCATTTTTACTTTCAGATTGATGATGTGAAGAGCATTGATAAAAATACTCATGGGTTTAGTAATGATGGCATTCCTGAAGAAAAGGATGTCATAAGGATTGAGTTGGAGGGAGGGGTTGCTATGCAAAAGGTGACCCAGGAAAGAAGCTACCTTAGGTGAGTTCATCTTTAAATGGCTATATTACCTCAGTGGACGCCTAAATAATGGGTTGAGCTGCATCGTTTTTTTTTCCAACATTGAAAAATAGCACAGGACATAATTAAGGCTACATAAGACCAAAGTTTGTGTTGCTTGATAATCTATATGGAGCAGATGACAAAACTAATGAAGTTTCCATAAATATTGAGATTGCTGGTGGATTGCTTCTAATTGCTAATAGTAAAAGCACCAGAGGAGAAAAAGAAAAAATCTGTTTACCATGCAACAATAATCTGTTTTTGGTGCTCTTTTGTTACAAAATTTTGACTTCTGCCAAATTTTTGTAGGACTATAGCACATATGGATGTGAAGTTTGACTTTGTCCCTCCTTCTCTCATAAATTTCATTTCCAGGCAGCTCATTGGAAGTGGTTTCAGGCTCTATCAAAAGGTTATTCAATTTATTCAGCAATGTTTTATCTTGAGCATGTGAGTGTCTTGTTTGCTATGTGCCATGCTACTGATGTCACCTCCTAATTCAGCTGTTTAATTTTCATTTCAGGCAGTGGCTTCTGTTCTTAATGATAGTGAAGATTACAGCAAGGCCTTGAAGGAGCCACTTTATGCTCGAATACATGAAGTTCTTTATTCCAAGAACGAGTCCAAGGAAACTTTGAAAGCAGAAGAGCTGAAGAATGATACGGCTGTTGTGCCTGAAGAACATCTGATTGAAGTTACTCAAGATGGCCTAAGTGATGTGGAACAGAATGTTGTTAATATTAACCATGCCCATGAGTCTTTGCTGAACAGCACATTAGTTACAGAGAGAAAAGTTGTCAGTCAGATTGAGGAGTCTCTGAGAGCAAAGGAGCTCAGGAATTATTCCCGTAATCTGCCAGAACAACATCTCATTGGAGGTTTGCAGGATGGCCTGAGTGATGTTGAACAGAATGTTCATAATGTTAACCATGCCAGTGAATCTTTGCCAAGTAACACACAAGTTACAAAGAGCAATGTTGTTAATGAGATAGAGGAAGAAGAGAGCGATGAAAGTGTGGTCTTAGAAGGGGATGACAAAGCTATGCATCAAACCTTTACCATTAAGACCCCAGAAACTCATCATGTGAATGGAAAAACAAATGTTTCTGTCAGTCCTCTTGTGCAGCAAGCTCTAGAAACATTAGAGAAGGCCATATATATTGTTCGTGAGCATGGGTTTAACGGCCAAAACAGTTCATCGCTCAGTCTTACGTATAAAAAACCTCCAAACATGGAAAACCATGATGAAAATGATGCAAATTCTTCAGAAGTTGAAGTCTGTACAACATCTGAAAAAGAATCAACAGAGAAAACCGGTCATGAATCCAGAAATAGCACCGGAATACAAGATGTTAGGTACATTTCCGTATGAGTTTACCCAGTTAAACATAAGCGGATTATACTATGAACTAACACTGATTTGATCGTTCTTTGCAGAGGGGAGGTGAACCATAACAGGATAGCGCCGGCATCACCAGTAGATGATCTTCCAATTGGCGCTGAGACCAACCAGGTTTCTTCGAGTTCCCCCCAGAATGGGACAGTGGTAACAACACCTATTTCAGACCAAAACATGCATGCTAATACCAAGCAAACAAGCACAGAAGCAAATGACATCCGCAAAAACAATCGAACTGATACGAAGAAATTAAGCCGGCCAAAAAAGCATAGGTTCAGTTGCTTCTTCCCCTTGAATTCTGCTTAAATAATGCCTTGGAAGAAGAAGATTTTCAGCATCAATAAAAATGAATGCATAAACCTGAGAATGAATCTGTAACATGTTACACAAAATCTTGGTTACAGACTACACTTTCTTTTATGCAATTTTCTGAAGCCTCTTTGTGACCCCATTCGGGGATTCATTTACAAATATATTTATATATATATATTTTTTCTTAGTTCAATAAATTTGTAATTTAAGAAATGATTTTAAATTAAAGTTGTTACTATTTTGCTCCAATTTAAATAATCAATCCCACTCTGCCATGATGGTTATGATACTTTGTAAAATCGGTTAGGCCAAACGACTATTTCCCACCCAAGGTTTGATGTTTTCTCAAAAGTCCCCCTTTTAATTATGGAAACACCAAATACCCACTCATGACCAGTTAGATTTAACTAAACCCTAACGCCTGAAAATTTTATCTCTTTTTGCCCCCCTAAACTTTAAAAACTAAAATTTTCCTCCAGCCTAAGTTTTAAAAAATGGCAGTTTCACCCTAGGGTTTGGTTTTGAAATCTCCGGCGACCGTTCCGGCTCCATTGTTGACGACCTCTCCCTCCCGAAGCAGCCTCTCCTTCCGGCGAATGCTTTCCTCCCATTTGGAGGCTCGATCGGCGTCGAAAACGCCCGTCGTCTTCGTCTGGGAAGACGTCTTCGTCTCCCAAGGCGTTTCCGATGCCGATCGAGCCTCCAAATGGGAGGAAAGCATTCGCCGGAAGGAGAGGCTGCTTCGGGAGGGAGAGGCCGTCGACAATGGAGCCGGAACGGTCGCCGGAGATTTCAAAACCAAACCCTAGGGTGAAACTGTCATTTTTTAAAACTTAGGCTGGGGGAAAATTTTAGTTTTTAAAGTTTAAGGGGATAAAATTAGATTCTATTTTAGTTTATTTTTAATATTATAGCAAAAATGATGATTTTACCCCTACCACCGTTAGGGTTTGGTTAAATCTAACCGGTCATAGGTCGGTGTTTGGTGTTTTCATAGTTAAATGAGAGACTGTTGAGAAAACATCAAACCTTGGGTGGGAAATAGTCGTTTGGCCAATCGGTTAGGCCAAAAGACATTTTATATTATTTTATTTCAACTCTTGTCTCAGGACATTTTTTTTATTTTGTATTTTCAATTTTCAAACCATTTTTCACTTTACTAACTATTTCTTTCTTCGTGTAATTTTGTCTGTAACTTTACCTCTAACTTTTAATTTAACTTTAATTTGGGGTAGAATATATATGTATTTAACAATTATTTTTATGTATGTTTTTTCTTTTTCTACAAGTAAATCTCTACTACTTAAAGTATTAAGAATTGTTAGAGGTGAATAGTGACAATAAGAAAATCAAATTTGTTTTTGTGTTTGTTGTATGTGCTGTAAAAATAATCATTTTCCAACCATTTTATTGGGAAAAGTAATCAATTTTACAATACAATTCTTTGGTTATAAAATTTGGGGAATTAAAGTAAATACCCCTTTTGCCCCCTTTTAAGCAAAAATGATTTTTTTTTCCTATTTCTAAGCAAAAATGCCCCATTTCAAAGTTTTAAGCAAAAATGTCCCAAATTTTTTTTAAAATACCAAAACTATCCTTCACAACTTTTATATAAACTTTTACTTACATACATTTCTCACATTATTCAAACACTCACTTTTACTTTCATTTTTACTCAATATTTGATACTGTGGGTTCGTTCGAAAGAAAAAATTCATATTTCTGAATTCGAGGCAAAAGAAATTAATTTGTGAGAAAAATGTATTTATACGAATTTTAACTCAAAACTTAATTTTATTTGTTAAATCAAATTCGAATGTTATATGAAGGGGGTATTTGGATATTTGATAATATTTTAGGGGGTTAAAAAAATATTAGAAAAATATTTGAAAACTAAAAAAAACTAAAGTAAAATTTGAAAACTACACGTCCAAAAACCTTAAGATGATAACTATCGAAAAATGTACCTAAAATTCGAAAACTACATGTTAAAATATCTAAAATGATAAAAACTGAAATATCAAACAAAAATTCGAAAATTACAATGCGAAATTCCCTAAAATGACAAAAGGAAAAAAATAAATTTGAATTTCAAAAAATAAACGTTGAAATTTTTTAGAAATGCAAAAATTAAAAAATCAATTTGAAATTTGAAAATTAGATAAGAAAATGGGTTTAGAAAACACAAAAATAAAGAAACAGACTTAAAATTTGAAAACTACAAGTCGAAGAACCCTAAAACAATAAAAATGAACATAAAATTTGAAAACTAAACATTAAAATAGCTTAGTATGATAAAAACAAAAAAATCGATCAAAAATTCAAAAATTACTTCAAAAAAATAGGCATAGAAAAGCCAAGAAAATTAAGAAACGAACTTGAAATTCGAAAACTATTCGTCAAAAAAACTTTAAAATAGGAAAAATGAATATGAAATTCAAAAACTACACGTCTAAAAACCTAAGTAGTGAAAAAATATCAATTTTCCCCCTTATATATGTTTTACTCTCTCACAAGTCCTATAGTTTTTGTTTGCTCACTCATCAATTTTCTTATCTCTCACATGTCTTATAGTTTCAAAAAATTAATTTCCCCCCAACCCTCGAATTCCCTCGAGTTCCTTGAAGCACCACCAGCTTATTGTTCAAATACCCCCTCCCCTCGGGGGTTTTCCCTCGCTCTCCCCCGGGTCTTTACTGTTTCAAAAATCACATTCTCCCCCACCCCATGTGACATCGTTCCAACTTGGGGAAGATTTTATTCACCCTGGGGAATCCCAAGGCCCTCTAGGTTTGATCACAGGTGAAACTAAGCTATTTTCCGATAAAAAATCATCATTTCAATCTCCAATTTTAACAACTATCATATCTACACATCCTATAACATAATAGCCTAAAAATATTCAACCAAAACAAGCAAGAATCAACACATTTTATGCATTATTCAAAATCGAAACTCTAAACATTCAACATTTAAAATCTTCATCGAATCAAAATAATCTTAACAATAAAATAATTCAAATAAGAGTAAGAATGATGTACTAACTTTCTTTGTTATTTTCGTTATCGAAAACACAAAAAATGTTGACGAAATTTCAAAGAAGTTAAATGAATACTGAACCTGTGGGAGACTCAGGATTTTCTCTAAATTCCAACAATGAATTTGGGGGAAATTTGGGTAGAGATATGAAAATTTTTTGGTTTATATACGAGGGCATTTTGGTCATTGCAGCTAAATATGATATTTTTGCTTAATTTTTAACTTTTAGAGTAATTTCACCTATGCTCCTATTGTTTAGGCTAATTCTTTAATTTCCCTAAAATTTGTTGTAAATTTTAAATAACCATTTTATTGTAAATTTTGTTCTTGTCTTTTGGTTGCTATTATGTTACACTAATTATTGATTATTTTTAGTTGTTGGAAATTTTCCAATCAAAGAATCATTAAAAATAAAACTTGAATTTATAATCTCTAATTTACGGGGCCATCTCTTTTACCTGCAACCAATTATCTGGAAATTATAGTATATTTTTATGCAGGGAGAAGGATTATTTCCCATCCAACTTTTGATGCGTTCTTAAAATGTCACCCACGGCAGATGGAAAACCATTTTTCCCACCCATGAGCCGTTAACGTTACAAGAATCCGTTTGAGTGAAGGGGTATTTTAGTAATCTCAAATGTTATGTCCGTTTTATAAAAGCGGAATAATAAAAAATTGTTTATTAAACACTTTTCCGTAAAAATTAAATGCGGCCGACTTTTCTGTCACATGCCATCCACCAATGCTTGACGCGTGGCGAAACTTACGGTGGAAGGAAGCTTTATTGGCTAGTTAAAGCGAAATAATTGGCGATATGTTTATGATGGATGATGTGACGAAAGGAAATGAGGACACGTAGAAGGAAAAAGAATATGGCACCGATTTTAAAACGATAAGGAGGCGCATTTCGGTGTGCTCGTACGCAGCACCTGCAGAGAAATAAATACGCAATGATTTCAAAATCAACGGTTAATATTGCTTAGATAGAAATCAACGACTATGAGGAATTTCAAAATCGATAAGCCAATCAAATATGGACATATGTTAGGGCGTTTTTGTCATTTAATGGGGTTTTAAATAAATATCGATGGAAAAAATAATTTTTTATTATATTGAGAGCGAATGAAAAAGCGACGCATGGCCGGGTAATTTGAAACGCCATTTTGAATGAGGGAAAGAGAACGAAGGGTTTCATTTCATTCTCAAATAGCTGCATTGCCTTACGTTATTTCTCTGGAGTGTAAAAGTCCTGTGAGTTCCAAAAACTAACAATGGCCAACGACGACTGCAAAACATTGATGACGACAGTAACGGCAACATCTTTAAGAGTGAACGAAGTAGTGTTTCGACCAACGACAACGTGAAGGGTTTTCAACCACTACCTTTGAACCTACACCAACGATAATGGTTTTTCACATTGTTTGAAGCAACAACGATGACGAAGAGTACACCAACCAAGGGCTATAGAAGTTCTTTGGCCTCGAGGTTTGATCTGTCCATGTCTCATTGTTTCGTTCATAGTGTTTTAACATTATATCGTTTATGATGGTCTATTGTGTTGGTAAAAAGATTAAATGTGTTGGTGTTTGTTTATGTTAAACGGTTGGTTTTATGATTTTTCTGCTATGTTGGTTTAGGGTTAATGTTATGGTGATTCATTTTACATATATAGTAGGCCTAACAATTTTACGTGTGGGTTTTGCATGCTTCCCTAGGTACTGTTGTGTACGTAGGGTTTGTTTTTCTTCATTGGATTCGTTAACTATTTTGTTGTTTTACATGAAAAAATGGGTGGTTCGAGATGGATCTGATGTTTTTAATTAACTATTGATTGTAAATAAAACTTCTGATTAAGGTTTCTTTGCTATTGAATAAACTTACTTATATTAATAATATGATTGAATATGGATTAAATATGATTACATGAAGAGTTGTTACATGTTTATTGTTATAGTATATATGGTTATATGTATACTGTGTACTATATAATATATTCATACTGTTTACATGTAATACGTATGTGTAAATTGTATTACATATTTTTATGCTATTTGTAACATGCTTATATAATGTATTATAACATATGAATTGAGCATGCATATTGTTAATCTATTTTATGCTTGAATATTGTTTGAGGGGTGTGAACATGCATTATTTGGTATATTGGCTGGACATCTAGGAGTGCAATGCTACTGGCGCAATAAGAAAGGGTATTACCTTTAAGTCTCCTGGTTTAACAGCGCCCCGTACCAATAATGTAAATAAATGCGTGTTGTTTGAAGTTTATTGATTCTTTGCAAATTGCATGTTTGCATTGTCACTGTATTATGATCACATAATAGATGAACAGTTCACATGGTTGCATGTTGTTTACATGCTGTCATGTTTGCTGTAACATGCTCACCTATGTATTGTTGGATGTTTGAATATTTTTTTATGGTTGTGAACATACATTATTTGGTTAATGGATGAACATGTATGTTGTTTAATGGATGCATATTGAACATGCAATATTTGGTATATTGGGGATATGTCACACATAGGATGTTGCCCACGATGCGGTTTAATTTACGATTCGATGCTTGTGATATTCCGTGTGAAATTCACAATGTTGATCTAGATAAGTATAGCTACATTGTCTTTATCAAAGACTTGAAAATTGTATAGCCAATGAAGATGAAATAATGGAGTTGTATGTGAAGGAGAAAATAAAGATTCAAACAAAAAAGTCTAATGGGGTAGGGAGATATATTATAGACTGTGATGAAGATATGTGTTATATGTTTGAAAAGTATACTAGGGTTGGGCTAAAAGATATTGACATGTTTGTATAATTCTTTCTAATTGCAACAGTTGGAAATATGACCCCTTTGCCACTTGAATAGTAACCTGCAGAAGCCTCACAACAACCACCCCAACCTTCACAATAGCATGCAAAAGCCTCACAACCCTCACAACAGCCTATAGAAGCCTTACAACAGCCACCCTAACCCTCACAGTAGCCTACAAAAGCCTCATAGCAACTTCCCCAACCCTCACAACAGCCTACTCAACCACCACAACCCTCACACCAACCTGCACATCCCTCGGAACACCCTCCCAACCCTCACAGCAGCCTGCACATCACTCACAACAGCCTCCCCATCTCTCACAGCACCCTAGACAACCATCAGAACAATCTCCCCAACAACCATCTGATTGGGATCATGGATTTGATGAGTATGAAGGAGAAATCTCTAATATTGAATGTAGTGACGATGACTGTCATTGGAGTGATGCCTCTCATGAAGATGCACAATTTAACGATGTTAATGATGATGTGGAAAATATAAATGAAGATACATCTGCAGTAGTTATTGCCAATACCAATGAAGAGACAATTGAAGGTGTGAACAATGAGACAGCTAGGGGTCTATCTAATGGTGAAGAAATGAAAGTTCTGATTCATCGAGTTCTGCATGTGATCTTGTTACAAGGTTGTCTAGGTTTATGAAGGGAAAAACATTCACATATAGTGTAAATGGGAAAGTTAATTTTGAGGTTAGATAAATTTTTGAAAGTGTTGATTATTTTAGGGAGGTATTAAGAGAGTACACACTTCAGAGGGGCTTCCAATTGAGAAAAATATATAATGAAAGAAGAGAATCAAATTAGTTTGTGCAATAAAGGGTTATCTATACCATTTTTATGCAACCATGATGGTTGATCAGCAGTCTTTCCAAATAAGAATATATGAACCCACACACACTTGTTTGAAGGTTCAGAACAACTCAAAAACTACTGCTTCTTAGATAACAAAGAAAATGAGGTGTTTTATTTGGTCACAAAGAGGGTCAACCATTAAGCCTTTGGCTGACCAACTAGAAATGGATCATTTATTAAAGATTAGTAATAAAAAATTCTATAGGGTTAGGAAAATTGCAACTAATATGACAGTAAATAAGCATTCTGACTCATTCAATTGGTTGTTTGGGTATTGTAACATTTTGTTGGTTAGTAATCTTGATTCAAGGGTTGTTTTGAAAGTCATTAGGGAAGAAATCCCATCAACTCCAAGATTCCATAGGTTTTTTATGAGCTTTGCAGCACAAAAAAGGGGATTTATCGATGGATGTCGTCATTTTGTGGGAGTAGAT
This sequence comes from Mangifera indica, assembly GCF_011075055.1. Taxonomy (NCBI): domain Eukaryota; kingdom Viridiplantae; phylum Streptophyta; class Magnoliopsida; order Sapindales; family Anacardiaceae; genus Mangifera; species Mangifera indica. Next base: position 6,809,755 of record NC_058146.1, read on the forward strand.
GGTTGCCATCTCAAGGGTCATTTTGGGGGAGTTCTTCTGTCTGTAGTTGCATTGATGCCAATGGTGGGATATTCCCATTCGCTATTTGTGTGTGTGAGGTTGAGAATAGTGACACATGGGGGTATTTCATCAATTTACTGCATGATGTTTTGGGGGATATCAAGCTTATCACTTTCATGAGTGATAGGCAAAAAGGGTTAATAAATTCTTTACAAACACAATGGCCGAGCGCCAAAAGCAGATTCTGTTTAAGGCATGTTTATACAAACTTTAGGAAAATTTTTCCCAGGATATGCATGAAGAACCTTTTTTGGGCTGTTTGTAAAACATCTAATAAGGTTAATTTCCAACATGTATTAACAAAAGTACGGGAGGTTGATTAGACGTCACATAAATGGATCATCGAAAATGAACCCGATCAGTGGTCTAGGTTTGGATTTGATACAAATGTCAAATCTGCTCATATCACTAACAACATGAGTGAATCCTTCAACAGCTAGCTTGGAGAAGATAGAGAGATGTCAATTTTGAGTTTGTTGGAACTTTATCGGAGGAGAATAATGACAAGAATTCATAATAGGCTCAAGGCAACCAGAGAGTGGGTTACCCCACTACCACCGTTGTTGTTAGCCAAGTTGAATAAGAATATTAAATCTGCTAGAAATGTGAGGATTCTTCATGCTAGTCTGATGGAGTTCGAAGTCATTGATATGTCTGTTTTGCCAAGTGGAACATACACATTGGATCTTCAAAAGAGAAGTTGTGATTGTGGCATATGGCAGATTTCTGGTGTCCCATGTCAACATATAGTGTGCTTCATACTGCATATGAATTTTTCTTTATTTGAATTATTTGTTGATGAGAAACTCAGAATTCTAGCATATATGACAACATATAGTGGAATAATTCATCCAGTTTCAGATAAAAGGAATTGGCCTGCCCCCTCTGAAAGCAAGCTGCTCCTACCCCATAAACAACCAACCTGTGGCAAGGCAAGAAAAATGAGAAGAAGAGACCCTGATGAATGACCAAAGAGAAAACAAATGTCCACTGTCAAATGCAGTTTATGCTAGGAAATTGGTCACAACAAGAGGTCATGTAAAAATAAGGGCCAAATGACTATTTTCCACCCAAGGTATGCTGTAATCTCAAGTTTCCACCATTTAACTATAGAAATACCGTTTACTCACCCATGGCCGGTTAAATTTAAAAGAATCCTAACGCCTGAAAATTTTATCTCTTTTTGCCCCCTTAAACTTTAAAAACTAAAATTTTTCCCTAGCTAAGTTTTAAAAAATGGCAGTTTCACCTTAGGGTTTCGTCGGAGATGTCGTCGGAGATTTCAAAACGAAACCCTATGGTGAAACTGCCATTTTTTAAAACTTAGGTTAGAGAAAAATTTTAGTTTTTAAATTTTAGAGAAGCAAAAATAAATTATATTTTAGTTTATTTTTTAATATTATAGAGAAAATGATGATTTTACCCTTACCATCGTTAATTTTAACTGCTCATGGATAGGTATTTGGTATTTCTATAGTTAAAGGGTAGAAACTTGAGATTATAGCATACCTTGGGTGGGAAATAGTCTTTTGGCCTAAAAATAATCCTGCTGCTGCAAACAGAAGAAATCAAAAGGTAATTATTATACATCATTTTTCATTATTTTATCATACCCTCTGGTTTATTATTCCTTAACTAATTCTTCAATTTTTTGTTTTGTTAACAGAGAAAGACAATACTAAGCATGACAACTTACTCAGCACGGGCACAATTTGCGGAAACTTTTTCCAACCAACCCTCACAATATGATATTAATGATCTAGATATTTATGCAATGGAATACATCTTCGTAGTCAATTTATTTTTTTTATTTTTCTTTCTGTTGGCCAGGTTGATAAATGCTGAACCAAAAAGGTTTAACTAGTGTAAATTTTGTTTCCAGAGGTCCAATTCAAGTAACTGCATCAAGCCTATTCTCTGTAGCCTTCATGAAGAGTTCACTGCATTGGGTATTTTTGGCAGAACTTTGAAAAATGATAAGATAATTTATTTTTTTTTATATGCAGCGCTCATTAAGTAGTTTGTAATATGCAGCGCTCATAAGTAGTTTGTAATATGCAACACTCATAAATAATTTTGGAGTAGAATATTTTTTATTTTTTGATATACTACTATTGACATTTCATCTTATCGTAATTGTAGTAATGATATTTGTTTTGGTAATGTTGTGCTGATTTACTGCATTAGTGCTTGCTTTTGTGGTTTATGTAGTAATATGTTAATAACTGTTTTAGGGTTTATGCAGTAATATGTTAAAATTTAGATTTTGGAATTTAATGGATTCTGTTGATAACTGCACTTACATTGGTTTCTGTTGATAATTGGTGTTGCATTGGTAATGTTGACATATGGTTTCTGCACTTAAAGGTTCCAATTTGTTTTTTGCTTGGTTTTTTTGGTTTCTGACAGTTTATTGTTTTCCAGCTTACAGTTTACAATTTAGTTTTCTGCATTTTCTTTTTGTTTCTGCAGAATTATTGTTTTCCAGCTTATGGTTTCCTTGGTTTTCTGCATTTTCTTTTAGTTTCTAAAAGTTTATTTGGTTTTTTCTGCATTTTCTTGTTGAAAGCTGATTATTTTCCAGGGTTCTGATTATCATTTGGTAATTTACTGCATTTTCCTGTTTTTGGAAATTTTCTACATTTTCTTTAGGTTTATGTGAGATTAATTTATTTTCTAGGGTTATGTTTACAATTTGGCTTTTTCATTTTTTTGTTTCTAGATTTTGGTTTCTGCATTCAATCTAGAATTTAAAATGCAGAAAAATATCAGTCTCTTAACGTAAATGAAATGCAAAATACACAATTTGGTTTCTTCATTTTCTTGTTTCTAGATTTTTGTTCTACATTTTCAGTCTGGAATTTTGGATTTCGGTTTCTGCATTTACAGTCTAGAATTTGAAATGCAGAAAAGCATCAATCTGGAATTTGAAATGTAGAAAAGTATTAGTCTGAAATCCCATTAAAATGAGCTTATGAATTGAACAAAAGATAATTGAAATCTTGAAGGCATAAAAACATCATTCTCTAACGTAAATTGGTAGTTTCCATTCTACGGGGTAAATTGGTAATTTCAATCAAACCCTTATGCCTACAGATTAAATTGAGGGGTATTTTTGTTATTTCATCTAATAAGGGTAAAATAGACATTTTATCCTTATGCAAACATATATCATCTATATTAATGGCTTATGGGTGGGAAAAATGGTTTTCCATCTGCCGTGGGTGGGATTAAGATCGCATCAAAAGCTGGGTGGGACAAAGTTCTTCTCCCTTTTGGGCATTGGTAAATTTTTTGGGTCCCCATTCATTTTCCTTTCACGTTCTCAAATCTTTCGGGGGACGGAAAGATGAATAAATCAGGGAAGCTTCGGAAGCCTTTCTCTGCCATTCTCCGCCGAGCGCTTCGTACGACGTGTCATTTTGAGGTTTCAAATTACATTTACACTTCAACCCCACAGAGTCGCTTTCTCAATTCATCTTCTTTCTCTCCTCCGTCCGAATGGCGTTGTCCTGTTCCAAACCTTTCATTTTGGTCCAAAACTTTCTGCTCGGAATCCGCCGAGAGAGCTCACAACGGCACGTGCTGGAACTGCGATGCGGTGCCTAAAACGGCGCCGTTTCTGTTTTGTGAGTCCTGTCGGAGTGTCCAGCCTGTTGATTGCTCCGTGGATTATTTTCAAATATTTGGATTGTGAGTATCTGAAATTCAACACAAAGTTTCGTTTCGATAAGTTTCTGTATGTATAAATATTCTTCTGTTGCTATTGCTGTTTTTATTTCAAATGATTGTTGGATTGCTAGAAAGATTAGTGTAAAAGGAACCAAAAAAAAGGAGCTCTGTTGTCTAGTTGTTTTAGTGTGTTTGAGAGTATAAGCAAAGAGAGTAATGATCTTTTGTTGCTAGTTTGGATAAGAAATAAGCCAAGGAAACTGAAGAATTTAGGGATGTGATAATTTTACAATGATGGAAGCTTTTCTCATTATTTCACATTTCCTTGAAATATGCAATTTGCTATATAGACACGCTCTTGCATGTGTTGACATGGGATTCATGATTGGACTGGCGCTTATTGATAAGTTGTCTTTATGTTTCACTGAAGATTTTGTAGCTACTATATGGAAGATGATTATAAGAAAGATACGCTTGTAAAATTTACAAGTTATCTTAATGTTTCATTGCAAGTTATGAATATTTTGCGATTGTGAAACATGATACTTGCTTCCGTAAACGTCACACCTTTTACAAGTGATATTTTGTTGTAAGTATAATGTTCAACACAAAAAATATAATGTCAATACCTTTCGTATTGTAGAAGTTCTGATCTTCTCTTCTTTCTATTTCCATTTTCGATTAAGCATTCAAACTATGTAAAGTTTGTAGTTTTTCTCAGCTTCACTAAGCTCTGTTGTTCTCAACTGGACCCAAAAGCTAGTTTACAAAGTTAGTGTAACACTAATATCAGTTTTAGTAGCTAGCTGTATATTAAAGTCCGTTAAGCGGAGTTTGTTATTGTTTCTTTAGTTCTATTTTGAATTTAGTAGCCCCTGTTATTTTTTGCCTAATTCATAACAGAGCGAAAAGGTATGAAATTGAGGATAGGAATCTGGAGGGAAAGTACAAAGACTGGCAGAAAAAGTTACATCCTGATCTAGTTCATTCAAAATCTGAGGTCTGTTCAAATATTTTTGAAGCTCTTGAAAATAATAGTTTTTCGATATCTTATGGTTAAATGTTTATATGCTCTCTTTTTTTTTTTTTTTAATTAGAGGGAGAGAGAGTATGCTGCTGAACAGTCTGCTCGGGTAATTGAAGCCTACCACACACTTAGGAATGCATTGTCTCGGGCAATATACATTGTAAGATTACTTTAAGCATCATTAGGATGAGCTTCTTGTTGATTTTATCACACACACAGAAAAATATCAAGGCTATCTAAGATATAAAAATGTTTACACTTTATTTTTCTAAATAATTAGCAGATATATGTATTAGTATAATTGTAAGGGAAACTGAGACTTGAGTGTGCATGAGCAATGGATTAGCTTACTACTCACTGGTGGATGATTGAATCTTTGTGGATTTAATGAATGTTTTTGAGAAGCTATTGATGTACTTAGGAGTGATTTATTAGCATCCTTTTAGTTTCTTTCATTACACTTTCCAACAATGCTTCTTTCGTCTTTCATATATACCCATTATTTTAGTTCGCCTCTAATTGCTTATGAATTAAAATTTTACAATTTGCTTTACAGATGAGGCTTGAAGGTGTAGATGTTAATGAAGAAGAGACACTTTCAGACCCACAGTTGCTTACTGAGGTATGTGTTGGTGCCTTGTTTGATGTAAATCTGAAGCTTCAAGTCTTTATAGATTTATCTGAAGTTCCCTTCAGAGAAATTTTTTTTTCTCTCACAATTAGAAGGTTTATTAGAAGATAAAGAAAAATGGGGAAGAGTGTTTTTCACATTCTTACTTACAAATAGTGCCACTTTTTCTTCTCACTTAGTTAGTTGATAAATTTCTGATGCTTCTGATTAAAATGCGGGGTTGGGGGGGGGGGGGGGGGGGGGGGGTGGGTGGTGGTGGGTGGGGGGGGGAGAGTGGAACGGACCTTTTTGGCTGTTTGAACCTTATGTTGAATCTCCTTTTTTATTAAAAATACTGACTGTTGGTTTCTGAATATAATCACAGATTATGGAGATCAGGGAAGCTGTAGAAGATGCAACTGATTCTCAGGCTTTAAATCAAATGAAGTCTATGGTATGATAAGCTCTTGATCTAGAGATATGCTATGTGAGTATAGAGTCACTTGTTTGTAATGGTTGCATCAACATTTTCCTATATGTAATATGCATATATCAGTTGCTGAGTGCGGCCTTTAGAGAGCACTGATGGAACCTAGCTGTGCAATCATCTATTCTATGGCCTGGATTTTTAAATTACATTTATAGACTGTTTGAAAGCGTGGGAGATAAGCCCACACTCAGTAAACTAGCCGTGCAAGCATCTATTCTGTGGTCTGAGTCTTTTAAATCACATTTATAGACTGTCTGAAAACATGGAAGATAATTGCCAGATCAAGGATCTTGAATGGGATGGTTGTGTTGGAACATGGTCCCTGATTGGTGGCCATGTCCTTTGCAACTCTGCCTGGGATCAGTTTACGTAAGAAAAGCTTGGATGTTTATTGAATTTAAGTGTTACTTCAATGGAAATCGGCAGACATATTTGATGTAACCACTATTGTTGTTTTCTACATTTTGTTTTTAACTTTCTTTGATTTTCCTTGTTTATTCAGATGCAAGAGAAGTTGATGCATTGGTCTAAGTCCTTTGCTAGTGCATTTCAAAATCAGAAATTTGACGAAGCTTTAACATGTATCCAAAGAATGACCTACTATGATCGTGTAAATGAAGAAATCGAAAAGAAGCTTTGATGCAGGTACTACATCCAAGCTTTTCTTCTAGAAAATCATTCATACATAGGCAAGAGGGTTACAAATGCTACTGTTTACAATTGAGAGAAAAAAATACAGAGAGAAAATAGAAAAGTTATTGCATTGTTTACAAATTCATTCAGCAACATTAATCATTTGTAATTTTGTATTCAATAATGTTATTGGTCTGACAGAGATTACTAGTTAGACAGATATTATTTCTAGAGTTAATATCATCTGTCTTGCTAGTAATCTAACACCGAACAGACTGCAAATATTTCAGTTGAAGCATGAAATGTATGACATTGACAAATAATAAATTCTTGTGCTAGAGTTAACATCACTGTCTTGCCAGTAATTTAACTGTTCTGTACCTGTTTGATTCTTCTCAATTCACCACCTGAAACAGTTACAAGTCAATGCACCTCTCAGCAGATAATCAACTAACAGCAGAGTTTCCACACCTCAACAACCAATAAAGAGTGAATCTCAATCAACCTTAGAGAGGACTGTTGAGGAAAATCTGGTGCTGATCAATTGCTCAGGTTGTAATTGCAATTCGAGGTTGTCAGTTAAGCAAGATGTGAGAGGTTGTAGATGGATATTGGTTTCTATCATCGTCTTTAGTTGAGAGACATGGAAAACAAGATGTACTTAGGAATTGAGGGCAGCTCTAACTTTATGCGACAGTCCCAAATTTCTCCAAGATCTTGAGGGGCCATAGAATTTAGGGCTCATCTTTTCATTAGTCTTTTTTTTTTCTAAATTTCTGAATTTGGAAGGCAGTAAGTTTAGAAAAACTATATTACCAGAAGCAAATTGGACTTCCCTTCTTTTCAAATCTGCATATTTTTTCAAATTTTTCTTGGGCACGAGTCCGATGTTTTTTAGTTGAGACAAGATCTGATCCTGACTGCTGAAAGTTTTCAACCTGGTCAACCTTGGTTTATTTTTTTGGGCTCCAACGGAGTAGGGTTGGAGGTTTCCTACCATATAAGGCTTTGAAGAGTGTCATTCTTGTGGCATTATGAAAGGTTGTGTTACAACAGTATTCTGTCCAAGAAAGCCAATGAGTCCTTTGGGCTGTTGTGCCCAAAAACATGTAAGTCTTTTAAGTTCCGGTTAACCACTTCAATTTGGTCATCTATATGTGGTGGTAAGAACTACTAAATTCGAACGTGGTACTCGTGTTGTGGAACAATCTAGTCCAAACTTGACTTATTAAAACGCGGTTGTGGTTGGAGATAATTGACCAAGGATACCCATGAAGCTTAATCACCTCTTCATCCAAAACGTCATCTACCTTCTTTCTTGAGTATAGATAATGGAGCACGATAAAGTGACAATTTTTAATTAATCAATCCACCATGACCAAAATTGTGTAGCCTTTTTCGTAGAAGCCCCTCATTAAGTCTGTAGAAATATTCCCTCATACTTTCTCCAAGTATTGAGGGTGGCCACAACAATCTGGTTGGACTCATAGCTTAATGCTTACTGTGTCGACAAACCTTACAATTGGCAACATAATCACAAATCGAAACCTTAATCTATGTCTGAGAGAACCCCAAATGCCCGCCAAAAGCAGTAGAATGGAACTCAACTAATATTGAGGGAATAAGAGCGAAACATGCAATAAAACCAACCTGCCCTTATACAATAATGCCTCATTTTTCAATTGGTAGTTACTGTTCCACGTGGGATCTCACAACAAATCTTATATTAAACTTCCGTATTCATTTGGGTGTACCTTCTCATCAATTTTTTCCCTTCTAACCAATGCCCAGCTGAAATGGTTGCCACGGTTGTTGAATTGTTGGGCATTCTAGATAAGGCAGCAACAACTTTCGTTCTCCACCTCAGGTCTGTTAAACTTCAAAGTCTAACCCAATAGTTTAATTACTTATTTCTGTTGATCACTCTTAATTATCTTTTGTTCCGGGTGTTTCAAAATCTTTTGGTTAGTTTGAATTTTAAGGTTCCTGCCTCTCCGTCTTTGCGAGGGGAAAATAAGTGTCATTAACTCCCATTCGTACACTAATATCACTTGGCCTCTAGCGGGCAATGCTTGGCTCATGAATGTATTGGGCTACTCCTTTTGCATCGATAGTGCCCCTAAACTACTCTTGGGAGCATCCGTCTTAATAATGAATTTCTTAGTAAAATTAGGTATGGTTAAGATCAGGATTGTCATAATTGCTCTGTCGTGGGTGAAAAGCATCATTGCTTTACCACTCCAACCAAATGAATTTTTTTTTGTTGCCAAGTTAAGGGAGTTGTGATGCGGTCTTAACATCTTACAAACCTCCATTAATACCTTGTATGACCTGCTGGAAAACCTCTCAATTCCTTAATATCTCTTGGTTGGGCCAATCTACCAGGCATTGTATTTTCTTTAGGTTTGTCACTGCACCAACAGTCGAAATTATGCAACCCAAATACTCTAATTTTTTTACGAGCAAGGAACATTTATTTTTACTCAACACCAATTGATGCTCAGACAAGAGTTTTAGTGTCTTTTCTAAGTGCATCAAGTGTTCTGTCCGTGCTATAAATTAAAGTGCCATAAAAGAAAATCAATACAAACCACCGCAAATTATCATGAAAAACTTTATTCTCATGCTTTAAAAGTGAAAAGAGCTTTAAAATAAACCAAAAGACATTAGGGAAACTTGTATTGATTATTATGTGTACGAAAAACTATAGCAGAATTTGACTAAAGAAAGGGTTGATACTCGCCTTATAATCCCAACTTGGACCATCGTGCGAACTAATCGCTCCACTTCATTTCTCGGTAATATGGATATACTAGTTGAGCTCCCTCTACCAAGCATGATCATTGGGTCATCAAGGCGAAAGTTTGGACGACTCACTAAATAAATGTTGGACATCTCTCCATCGGTGGGTTACTGAAGCTTCCAATTCTATGTTTTCATGCCCCCAAACACCAACCTGAAACCATCATACTCTTTTTAATGGATTTCCACATCTCCTTGAATGATGTCTCTATGGTGATTAAAGATGGGTCGCCCTATAATTGTACTTGTCCCTGCCATTCGGAACACATAGGTCGTGTTTTCTAGCTGCTTCGTACTTTGCATAGTGTCTTCAACCAATTCACACCGAGAATTACATTTATATTTCCCTGATTAATGGGGAAAAATCTCAGTAATTTCCATCTCCTGCAGTGTTAACTGAACATCTCGACAGATTCCAACTTCTTTCACACACTGTCCATCACCTACTGTGCGTTTTTCAGACCTTGTAATATTAACCTTTAATATAACAACTTTAATAATACCAACTACGATGTATTTTCAGTCGCGCCGGAGTAGATATTGATTCATCTTGCTTGACTTGCAGGGTCTTATCGAGCTTGCAAATTCGAACCTAATTAAGTTGTGACTGACTGAGATTCGCATTGGAAATAACGAGATCTCACCAATAAGTAGAAATTGTAGTTCTTATTAAAGCATTAAGAAGTAATGACGAAAGGTTTGGGATTTTAAATTATTTCAAGTTGCACACAATGTAAGCAAGAATGAATCTATATTATTACTGATTAGAAAAGTAATATACAATGTAACAGTCCCAAAATAACGCAAATCAGTTCAAGAATTTGCGTCTGCGTATTAAAGCAGACTTTTTGTGTAGTACAGAGCGAGCTAAATCTTGCTTACCCTCCCTGTTGAGCCCAAAAAATATCGTTCGAAAGTTAATATTACTAGGAACAATTCCTTTGTCTAACATTTCTGATATAAGTTGCAGGGCTTCTGCAGATTTCCCTACCTTACACAGACAACTTATGAACATTGAATAAGTCTTAAAATCAGGGTAAGGTCCTTTCTCTTTCATGTGGTTAAAGACATCCCAAGCTTCGGTAATCTTGCTCGAGTCCATGTATCCACGAATCAATGCAGAATAAGTAACCACTGTTGGTTTACAACCCTTTTCTTGCATTTCTGCAAAAGTTTCCAAAGCTCTTCCTACTTGCTTTTCTTTGAAGAAATGAACTATTAAGGATGTGTAAACGTGGACATTTGGTAGAATGCCTACCTGCTTCATCGACTCTACCTTTGCCAATGCTTGTTCTGTTTGTCCCCTTCGCAATAGTCCATGAACAACGCTGCCATAGATATACTGATCCAGCTTAGATCGATCTTCTTCAACTTCATTGACTAATGCTAAAGCTTCTTCCAATCTTCCTGCTCGACAAAGAGCTCGAATATACAAGGAATAACTCAGGGGGCGTGTGAAACCAACTTTGCAGAGTGATTCCATGCAACTTCTAGCTGCCTGCAGCTTACTAACTTCGCATAAACAACCAAGGTATGTTTCGATCAATTCCTTATCTGGAGTATATCCTGCATGAATCATCTCTTGAAATACTTTTACGGCGTTGTCTACCTTCCTACCTTTTCTCCCACAAAGCAATATGACTAAATACTTATAGGTACTACATGTTGGATTGCAGCCACTAGCTTTCATCTCCCAAAGATCCTCAGGGCAATCTCTGTTAGACCTGCTCGACCGTATTGCATTATCATGATTGTCCATGTATCTGTTGTGATTATGAAACGATTTCTTCTCATTTCAAAAAATAAGTTTCTCATGTGCTTAAAATCTTTCCCACGTCCTGCGATCTTGATCGCCATGTTGTATGTATCTGTACTGTGTTGATAACCAGCTCGTTTACCCACCCATGAGAAAAATTGCTGAGCTGTGTTACCATTTGTTTCACAGTTACGCAAAATTTCCAGAACAAGTTCTGGTGTGAACTGGACAGTGCATTTCTCTAAAGCTTCTTGAACGAAGCACCAGTCATTTGATGATGATAACAACCCACAAATTTCTTGTAAATGCTGCTCGCTGTAAGCCTTTGAATGTAGCTTCACCAAGTCAGAATTCATTTTCTCTTGCTCTATTCGATTATGGTTCAACTTTGAATGGAACTTTTGTCTAGTAGATGCATCATTATTAAGAAACTCACCTTGGGAAGGAAGTTTAGAAATTCTTCGCATCTGCTTTACTTTTTCAACATTATCCATCTCTCCCTTCTTCTCCATACAAGACATAGCCCATTGAAATATTTCATCCCCAATAACTATTTTGGAATCCTGCATTTTGTTCAAAACCTTTAAGATCTCATCTGTCCTGTAAACTCTACAAAGCTCCTTGACGAACACAGAATACGATTTCCAAGTGGGTCTGACACCGTAATCTTCCATGCTCTCTAATGTTTTCCAAGCTTCAGATATATGATTTTGGCGAACATGTCCTGCAACCATTGCAGTGATCACCACGCTATCTAGCTGGATTCCACATTGCTGCATCTCACTGTATAGTTCACAGCCTTTCTGATACTCATTTAATTTGAAGAGGCATTGCATTAGTTCTGTATAGGTAGAAGCCAATGCCAATATCCACATTCTTTCATTTCTTGAAACAGAACGAGAGCTTTAGAAAGATCATTTTTCCTCAAGTATCCACTGACAATAAACCCATATACCTTACCATTAACCAAATTTCTTTTCTTCATAATGTCAAGAATCTCTAAAGCATCTGAAATCCGGCCAGCCCTGCACAGTCCTTTCACCAAAGTCTCGAAATAATCATTGTCAATTGATACCTCCTTACTATTGAGGTTTCGGATCAATTCCAAAGCTTCCTTAATTCTCTCAGCAGCGCAAAAACCCTTCAGCATGTAAATGTAAACAGCATGCTCTGGAATCTGAGAGTTTTTTAACATATCATCAGCAACAGAGTGGACCACATCAACATCTCCCAATTTTGCTGCAGAATTCATTACCATCTTGTACAAATTCAAATCGAGCATAATATTCTTCTGCGCTGCCTCTTTATAGAACTCCAAAGCTATGTCCCTTTTACCGGCATTACAAAGAGATCGTATCATCATTTTGTAAGCTGCTGCATCAGGTTCACAACCACATTTCTTCATATTATCAAAGACCAACAGAGCTTTCCCTATCAACTTCGCCTTTCCATACTGTGATACAAGAATTGTCCAAGTCTTGATACTCTTCTCACATGATTTTATCTCCATATCTTTTGCCAACTCCTCCATCAGCCCAAACTCTTTCGCTTCCCCAGCTATTGACAACATGGTATTATAAATTTCAGTCGTACCATGAAACCCTTCTCTTACCTTCACCCAACTGAAAAACTTTAAAGCCAAATGTGGCACTTTAAAGCATCGTTTCAAAACCTTCTCAACAACCTCAGGATGAAACCGAATGCCCGAAGTCTCTAACCTATCCTCCATTGAAATGACACAATTTTCAGCCCTAACAATCTCCGTAATCTCATGAACCACAGGGCTGACATCAATATTATTACCAAATTATTCATCTGGGTATCTCCCAATACTGAAATTTTCTCCTCTTGAGCATTTCCCCGAACAGTTGGTGAGAAAGAAGTAAGATTTCCACTAACCCCACTCACTTTTTCCTCCGTCTCGCAATATCGAAAACCCACATGGGGTTTCATCTGGTGCTACATTTTCAGCACCTAAAATTTCAGTTATCTCGTTAAAAAGTGTAGAAATTCCATCTGCTCGCTGTTTAAAGGGTGGTGGTGCGGCTGGGCCTTTTTAGGTTGAGAAGGTTTAGATGACTTGACAAAGCTTGAAAGATGAGAAATCCTAAGTCTACAGAGCTGAGATTTTCTGAGTTTACAGCTTGAATCTGAAAACAAGGATTTGAATCTGCTTATGTATCGCATTCTTTGGTGACTTTTAAATGCCTAAAACTTCATTTACCCGCTGTTTATAAACCAACGCCCGTTCCCGCCGCATAAAATAACAAACTCAAAGGGAGACTTCCATAATTGTTATCAAATTTTATTCAATTGAATTCCGTTATTTCATACCAACTTATTTGTGCAAGTGAAACTTACTTAGATTAGCGAATAAACAGTATTGTTATACGTATTCATTTTAAATATATAAATAAATATATATTTGTTATATATAATTATATAATTAAATTTATTTTATAAATTATTTTAATTATTTAATTATTTAATAATATATATCAAATATATATATTTATATTTTTAAAATAAATATACATAATTTTATTGATAAATAAAATGCCAAGAATATCGTGGGAGTCTCTCATTTCTTTGTTTAAAAATCAATGAATATTTTTATCTTTGACCAGGGGGGAATGTCAAATAGGGAGAGTTATTTTCTCTAAGTTAAATTTGTTATAATTTTTTTGGAACCATTTTATCTCTCACTAACTCAATGTCTGACTGGCAGAGCAAAAAGATTAAAAAAAGTATATATATATATATATATATATATATATATATATTATATATATATATATATATTGTATAACCCCATTTAAGGTAGTAGTAAATTTCATTTTTGATGATGAAAAAAAAGTTCAAATCAAACAAATATTGGGTGAGTGACTATTTCCGACTTTGAAAATGTCCAAACGGCAAATTCTCATGAAAAATGATATTTTTTTATGGAATATTAATTATTTTAAGCCCTTTTTCCTATACATATGGAGTTGCCTTTTTTTTTTTTTTACTATATATATTTAGCCATATTTTGATTTGATTTCTTTTTTAAAATGAGAAGAGCTCAACCAACAATATGATTCAACTTCAGCCACTTTAGCAAAAAGAAATGAAAGCAAAAATGTTGAAATCTTACATCAAAATTAGAAAGATCCAAGTAAGTATAAATCTAAACTTTTATAGTGTTATTTATTTTGTTAGAGATTTGGAATCTATAGAGCATGTATAATGTGATTTTGTAAGATAATTTATGATTGTTTGATATAAGTTATTGTTTCAAAGTTAAATCAATTCAAGTATTGATTAATTATCTAGAAAGATTCAATAGATCAAATAGAACGCAAATGTTTTTGTGATCAAAATTTGGGAGAAAATAAAAATGTAACTATTATGATCTGGGTTTTGGGCTTGGCTAAAATGAAAGAATGTTAATAGTTTATATAAGAGTTGATTTCGAATGATTGGTCAAGAAAGTCTACTATTGTCTTAAAATTAATCGAAGACAATCAAATGTCTATATCTATACGGATAATGATTTGACAGCGCTTGAGAACCCATATGAGCTCCAAGATGATGATGATATTAAATTTTTTATGATAGTAGTAAGGGAAAAAGTATTACCGACATGTTTTTATGTTACAAAGAGTCAAATCAAAGAAAGAGACAATTTGGATGAAGAACAAGCTGAGGAAGAACAATTGAAGAATGATCCGACATTCGATTGAGCACAACCATAGAGTATCCCAGAGGATGAAGAATTGGATAATCTCAATGATGATGATAATAATGGAATAACATCGAGTGCATGAGTATGGAGTTGTTTCCATGCCCTTCCATGCTTACAAAATGTCCAAAATATGTTGCTCTGAACATTTGTCTTTAAGTCATATTTAACCTAGTGTAGATTCTTGTAACTGTTTTTAGGTGCACTTTGACAATTACACGACTCCAAAATCTGTGGGCAATATGGAACTTAAACTCACCATCCCACTCATTGACATGAAATCTCTTAAATGAATCACAAAAAGAACAACAAAGTTAGAAAAAACAAACAAAATTTTTAATTTTCTTTGTTAAATAATTAATTTATGTTTTTTTGGTCATAATTTATGTAATTAATCACTTTTTAGAATAATTTATGTGACCTTTTGAATAATTTCATTCACTTTCTAAATTTCTAAATGGTTGGTCTAGTGTTTCGTCAATCAACCAAATCAATTTTTGAAAAAAAAAAAGGTGGTTGTTGGTTAGGTGTTTGATCAATTAGTCAACCAAATTTAAAAAAAAAATTAGTTGATCGAGTGTTTGGTCAATCAACCAATCTTTTTCTCAAATTTTTACCAACAAATCAACAAATCATAAATCACAAATAATTTTTCAACTCAGATAAATTTCTATCTACCAAAACATTATTTTATTGTAATAAACCCAAATATAAGAAACCTGAATAAACCTAAGCAAAACCAATGAAGATGAGTGGAAATCTATGAATATTTGGTCTAATACTTACCTGATATGCCATTTTTCAGGCATTTCTAAAATCTTATGAAAACCAACAAAGATGAGTGGAAATCAGTGGGATCAATGATGGGTTTCTTGAAATCTAATGAAAATTGGCTTGTCAGCAAATTGCTAGCGTTAACAACGTGTTAGTTGTCTTGATCTGTCCACGAACGGCCGGTAGCTTGGCTTGTTGGCGTTGGTTTTGGTAAATCGACTATTAACTTGTTTTTTAAGAGCTTGGCCAAGAGTTTTTGGATGCTTGGCCAGCTTCTCAGTGGTATTTTGGATTTTTTGTATGTGTGGCTAAATATGTATAATGGAAAAAAGTTTGCTAGATATATATAAGGTGGAAAAAAGTTGTTAAAATTACTAATATCTCTTTTTTCACTTTACATCAAAAGTCAAATGTTATTTTTAATAGTTAGAGGGTATTTGTGTAAATATTATAAGATTAATATAATTTTTACCTTAAAATATAAAAAAAATGTTTTCTTTCACCAATTTTAAAAGTTATCACTTGGACCCCTATATTCAATTGATAAAAATCAAAACCCTAACTTCAGTTAATCTTAAACGTATAATTACACCAATTATGATTGAAATTAGGGTTGAAATCACACTGAAAAGGTACAGTTTAGCTAAATTGTATAAAAATAGTGTGATTCAATCGAAATCATACCATCTCAATGCGATTCTAACGTAATCACACCAATTCAATGTGATTTCAACTAGAATCATACTAGAATGATGTTGTTTCGATGTGATTTTAGTTGAAATCACATCAATATAATGCGATTTTGATTGAATCGCATTGAACCAACGTGATTTTAACATGAATTGCACCATTTCAATTGGAATCCCACAAGTTTGGTGTGATTAAATGATCACTGACAATGAATGTCCATTGATAACTATTTTAAAGTTTAATATCTTTTATAAAATAGGGTTGAAATGTGTTTAATAAAGTTTGAGGGTGAAGTTATTTAACTTTAATAAAAATAAATGTTGTCCCATTATTTGTAGAATGATTAAACAATATGATCAACATTTAAATGATAATACACCTTTATAACTGGATATAAGACTCATTGAAAATCAAAGATGTGATATTCAACCTAATGTTAACTTAGGTACGATATTCGACTTAATCATAGAAGGTCAAATACAAATTAATCATAGGAAATTACGTTAAGAAGATCTCCAAGGAAAAGAGATTAGCTGCTTCAAAAGACTATTTATTTTAGAAATCAAATCTTGATCTCGGAATTGATAAAGATTTGGTACCTTTTGACAAGCCATAGAAAGTTTAGAATCTAATAAATTGATTGATGCTATGAAAGAAAAGTTGAAATCCATGCAACATAATAGTTTGAGATCTCATTTAGCTTCCTTAAGAGTATAGAAAAGTTGGTTGCAAATGAGTTATTAAGAGTAAGTGCTACGCCAAAGGCATGATAGAACGTTATAAAGCCAGACTTGCTATCAAGGGTTACACTTAAAAAGACATTATTAGCAATACAAAGACATTTTTTCATATATCAAAGAAAGATTCATTCAAAATAATTATAGCATTGGTGGTTTAATATGATTTGGAGATGCACCAAATGGATTTGAAATTTGTTTTTTTGTATGGTGATCCAAACGAGGAAGTTTCTTAATGGGAATGCAAAAGAGGAAGTTTTTCCATAGAAGCAAAAGGTCAAATGGTGTATAAACTCAAGAAGTCAATATAAAGACTAAAACAAACTTCTTAACTATGGTACATTAAATTCAATATCATTATTACATCGTTTGATTACAAAAAAAAAAAAAATTATTTATTGTTGTATATGCCAAAAGATCAATGAGAGAAAATTTATATTTTTAGTTTTAAATGTTGATGATATTTTATATATAGCAACTTAAGCATACTATGTGAGACTAAAGATTTTCTATTAGAGAAATTTGAGATGAAATTTATGAGAGCGGCTTCTTTTGCTATTAAATCAAAAATATTTTGAAGAAAGTGTAAGAAGAAATTATAAACTTATATGAAAATGTGTATATAACAAAATTCTCAAAAAATTCAATATCAAAGATACACGAGGTTGTTCCCATAAAAAAAGGTGATGAATTTAGTCTTACGTAATATTCAAAGAATAAACTAGGGTGAAAAGAAATAAAATCAATTCCTCACACTTTTATCGATGGAAATAAAAGTTTATTTCCATCGAAAAATTTATTTGGAAAAGTTTGCTACAGTATTTTTCTCGAAAAACAAATAATTCTCTGTCAAACAATGAAAACTAAAGTACATTTTTTTTAATTAAAAATTAATTATTTCATTTTTTCCTAATTATGATCTATTAATTTTTAATCGAGCCAAGTGGGAGAATATTAAAATGATCTATTAAAATTTAACTAATATTACAAGAAACTCGTATTTTTTCATGACATCATCATCAATAGACAAAAGTATGTTCAATTTTTTTAAGCGTTTTTTAATAATACATCTATTTTAGACTATCGTAAAGTGTTTTACGGTTTTTATCATGAATTTGAGATTAGATTAACAATTTTATTATCAACTACTTGAATTATCATATGAGGTAATGTTGGCAGCTAAAAGATTACAAAAGAACAATAAATGATAAACACACAATAAAAATAATAAATATAACATTATAAAGTAGACTGTAGTTACATTAATTCCATCTATAGTCTCATAGTCCAGAAAAAGTGTATATTTTGTGAACAATTTAAAATAAATTTTAAATATAAAAGATAAAAGGTTTAGATGTAAACAAATTAAAAATTGAATTTATGGTTTACTTTATAAACATTATTTCTTGTTTAGTCATTTTTTAAGAAATTTGGTCTGGCTTAATTAGGTAAATTTTGGGACCAAAAGTTATTTTAACTCACTAACCTGGACTCAATTCTTTTCTTCTTAATATTATTAGGCCAGTTAATTGGGTTGGGCAAGCTTGAGGTGTGATTTTTCGTCCAAAAATTTTTACTTTGGATTAGAACAAAATTTAACCCTCGAGCTAGTTTGAACCCAAAAAAATGTCTATCGTATTGTTGAGTTTGCACCTAAAAAGGTTGTTTACGCTTCAACTTGATAGGGTTTCAAAGCGTACCTGTTTGTTAATTTATGTTAATGTTTTATTTAGATAGTGGTTGATATTTTGTTTCATATTTGAAACAAAATAAATTTGAAATAAGTTTAAATGTTGCATACAAAAGTCTAACTAAAGCTAAATTTTCTATTTTTAAGGTTGGACTCTTTTATATATTCAATGAATTAGGAGACTTCTCTAATTATAATTTGTTTTAAATTTTTTATATTTCATGATTTAATTATTTATACATTAATTTGATGAGGACATGTTAGGTCAGTCTACTACCTATTATGGCGGGTTGCATCAAGGCCATAGGGCAAAGTTAGAGTGTACATAATTTGATTTAATCATAAAACCAGATCTAATCGTTTAAAAATTATACTTTAGTTTGGTTTGGTTGATAAATTTTTTAAAAATGGTTTTTAGTTTGGGTTACGGTTCATATTTATTTTACATGTTTATATTATGTTTTAGAAAAGTATAATTCAATTAATTTTATTCAATAATATATTTTAGAAGTAAATAGTTTTAATATGTTTAAACTATAATCCAAACCAAACTAAATTATTTTTTTTAAATTTGGTTTGAAAAATTTTCAAACTGTTTTTTTTTTTAAGTTTGGTTTGAAAAAGCTCTTAAACTACATCCAACCGAATCGTGCACACCTTTAGGTAATGCCCATGGGCGGTTCAACACGGCCTATGAAAAATTATTAGAAAATTAATAATACTTAAATATTAATTAAATTAAAATTTTATTAAAATTAATAATTTAGTGGGTTGCTTGCAAAAGCATGCAAACTGATCTTGTTAAGGGCTCGACACGACACGACACGACCCAAGAGGTTATAGGCCATGTCAAGGGCCCTCTTCATCTATGTAGTTGGTCTTGGCATGCCCTGACCCACCAACACAATGGGCCATGCTAAGCTCAGTCAATTGCTATGTCTAATTTGATGTATGAAACTCTTTTATTTTATTTTTTTTGTGGGTCTCAATGAAAATTAAATATAATAATAGTTTATGGTTGTTTGAGTTGGTAATTTTTTAGCTAGCTACTTCAGGGGTTATTTTATAGGACTTTAAAATTGTAAGGGTATTTTACAATTTTTTAAAGGCCAAAGGACTTATTCCCACCCAAAGTTTATTACATTCCCAATTGGTACCTCTTAACGATTGAAAACCCAAATACCCATTCATGAGTGGTTAAAATTAACGGCACTAGTTAACATTATCTATTTTCCCTTTAGATTTAGAGAACTAATAATTTTCCTCTAAGATTAAACTTTGAAATGTTACATTTTGCCCCTAGGATTTTTTTTTTTTTCTCTCTTTTTTTCCAACACCATCACGGCTAGTTCTCTCTCCCTTTCCTTTTTCAGTGCCTTCTCCTCATTTTGTCTTCTTTCAATGACAAAAATGAATTGAATCATTTTCATCCAGTGATATAGATGATGTCTTTGTCATTGGAAGAAGAAGAAGATGAAGACATTGTTTCATGATCAAATGTCTTTGTACGATGACGAAGATGAGGAGAAGGCATTGTAAAAGAATAAAAAGGGGAGGGAGAGAGAACCACCAATGACAAGTGTCGGTGTTGGAAAAAAGAGAAGGGATAATATTTTAAAGTTTAATTTATGAGAGAAATTGTAGTTTTCTAAACCTAAGGGGGCAACAAATAACATTTTTTATATTTTTAATATTAAATGACGATTTTACTTCTAGAACTTAACTAATTCGTTGATTTTTACTGCACATATGTAGATGTTTGAGTTTTCAATTATTAAGAGGTACCAATTTGGAAATATAATAAATTTTAGGTGTGAACAAGTCCTTTGGCCTTTTCTAAAATATTAGAGTCAAACTCAAACAAAAATTCGAAGGTTCGAATGGGTATGCCCAAAGCCCAAACTCAAAATTTTTTTCAAATTCAAGTTTAAACAAGTTAAACCTCAAATTTGAGTTTAAACAAGTTTGACCAAGTTCAAACCGCTGCATTGATAGACTTAATAATAATAAGATAAATATTTTTGATCAACTATTAAAATTCATTAAAAATTCACTATAAATTCAAATAATTCAAGCTGGAACAAAATACCTTGTATTGAAATTAACTGAATTTTTTAAATTCTTTTTATTCTGATTTCATCTGTCAAATAGTTTTCAAATTATTTTTATTCTATTGTCTCGGTACAAAAATATGGAAATTTCTAGTAAAAAAAGATTTTCATGTTTTTCGGGGAAAAAAACTAAATTAAAACCATTTTAATCTCAAAAAAGTAATTTTCTATTTTAGACAAAATATTTTAGAAAATAATTTGGACTATTGATAACAATTTTTGACCCAGGTTTAATTGTGTGTTGTAAAGTCTCACTTATAACTGAAATATGTTATATTTGTAAAATTAAATATTAATTATAAAATATGGTCTTATTATTAGAGGTTTAAATTTATTATTATGTTAAACTTATTATTTTAATTTTTTTCTATAATAATTTTAATTATCAAATATAATTTTTTAAAAGAAAATCCTAGCAAAGTGATTATTATTTAATTACAAGAAATTAGTTTTGATTTTTTTTTATATTTAAAAATATTCTTGTAAGAGCCGCCGTTGGCCGGCCTGCCGGCAACAGTAAATCAGGCTTATCACAGCTTCGACCAACTCATAAATTAAAATTTTATAAATAAATAAAATAAGAATTTAATAGCTTCTTTTTAAATTTTTTTTATTGAAGTAACAGAAATACCGGTATTTCGTACCATTTCGTGCATGAAAAAAACAAATTATGAAGAAAATCAAATCGAAAACCAGACAAATCCCTTCTTCTTTATTTTAATCTTCTCAAAACCCTCTTCATAATCTTTCTCTCTCATCAAGATTTGGTAAACTTTTCACTTCTTCTTCCTCCTTTCTTTTTCTTATTTATTATTATTTCCACTCTGTTCTTGGATTCTTCTGCTTTTTAAATCATTAAATTTGGCTTGGAATCCGTCAAATTAATCTTTGTTTGATAATATTTTGGAAATATTATTTATATAAACTTTTGCATGATTTGAGGTGTCCAAGATTTTTTAAGAAGAATTGGTGTCCCAATTGGGATTAATTTATATATTTTTTATATGCATTTGTGAGAATTTGCTCAAAGAGGGTTCATTTTAATGTTTATAGATAGAATTTTGGACCCTTTTGGGAGATTGGAGATGAGGTTGTTTTTGTTTTTGCTGTTGTTGGTGCCGTAGTAATTTGTGTGATTTGAAACTGTTTGTTTTTGTGTCAAAAAGAATATAGTGTGGAGACTTGGCTTTTTTTAAATGGGAAATCATTGTGTTGCAAGGCCTTTAAAGGATTGTATTCATCAACCAATTTCGAACTCACTTTGGTGGTCGAAATCAACATTTGAATTCATATATCATCCCAAGAAAAGAAGAGTTAAAAAAAAATCTGTGACTAAAGAATCTGAAGACCATAGTGATAATTCACAGAAGCCTCCATCACCAATGAAGATAGTTAAAGAAGCTAACTTAGAGGTTAAGCAACTGACTAAGAAATCTATGCAAAAGACTTCAATAAAGAAGCAGGATCATGAGAATATTAGGCCTGATGATCCTGCAAAACCAAAGAGGCCTCACAAAGTGAGGAGAATGGCGAGTGCAGGGCTTTGCACAGATTCAGTTCTGCAAACGAAAACATGTCACCTGAAGGAGCACTATAACTTGGGGCAAAAGCTAGGAAGTGGACAATTTGGGACTACTTTTCTCGTTACAGAGAAAGGGACTGGAAAAGAGTATGCTTGCAAGTCAATTGCAAAGAGGAAATTGCTCACAATTGATGATGTGGAAGATGTGAGGAGGGAAGTTCAGATCATGCATCATTTAGCAGGTCATTCTAATGTGGTTACAATCAAAGGGGCTTATGAGGACTCTGTCGCTGTTCATGTTGTGATGGAGTTGTGCCAAGGTGGGGAGCTATTTGATAGGATTGTTCAGAGGGGGCATTATACTGAAAGAAAAGCAGCTCAACTAGCTAGGACTATAGTTGGTTTTGTAGAAACCTGCCACTCTTTAGGGGTTATGCATCGTGATCTTAAGCTGAGAATTTCTGTTCGTCAATGAGGAGGAGGAATCACCTCTCAAGGCAATAGACTTCGGATT